>NC_057813.1:427056177-427194910 GCF_018294505.1 Triticum aestivum | reverse complement strand
CCCCCATGGCAATCCGGATTGGACTAGGGGGAGGTGGCGGCGCCCCCCTTTCCCTCTCCCTCCTTTTCCCTCTGTTGGAGAAAGCAAAATGGGGGGGGGGGAATCCTACTAGTACTGGGAGTCCTAGTAGGACTCACCCCTTGGCGCGCCCCTCCTAGCCGCCGGCCTCCTCCTACCCTCCTTTATATATGGGGGCGGGGGCACCCCAAAGGAACAATAGTTATTCTCTTACCCATGTGCGGTGCCCCCTCCACAGTTTACTCCTCCAGTCGTAGTGTCATAGTGCTTAGGTGAAGCCCTGCGCGGATCACATCACCATCACTGTCTCCACATCATCATGCTGACGGAACTCTCCCTCGACCCTCTACTGGATCAAGAGTTTTAGGGACGTCATTAAGCTGAACGTGTGCTGAACACGAAGGTGTTATATGTTCGGTACTTGGATCGGTTGGATCATGAAGATGTTCGACTACATCAACCGCGTTAACCTAACGTTTCCGCTTTCAGTCTACAAGTGTACGTCGAAACACTCTTACACTCTTGTTGCTATGCATCTCCTAGATAGATCTTGCGTGATCGCAGGAATTTTTTGAAATTGGATGCTACGTTCCCCAACACAAATAACATCACTTCAAAGACCCCAAGGGTTCAGGAGCGGTTTGATCTCCCCTATATTCTTTGCCATGACGTTGGTCGCCGGTGTGGGGATGACAGAAGCGTCTCCTTGTGGAAGTTGATGTTTCTTGAAAATGATACATGTGATGTTAAGATGCCATCGCTTGAGGGTAAGGCTTGGGCAGGTGCAAATGGATATTGGGTTGTTTATATTGTATATAACAGTGAGCAGGAACTTGTGAATGTGTACACTCGTCACCGGTTTCCACTTCGAAAAATCACAGACTGCCCTGAGGTTGAGCAGACAGATGATCTACATACGTTCAAATACGATAATGGTGACTGTCGTCTATGGAAGATAGCAATTTGTCGAGTTCCCAACCGCTCTTGGGATTACAAGAACTATGAACTATGAAGTTGTCGAGTTACCGTATTTACTTCCACACCTCGATGGATATTGCTCAAAAATTTGTACACGGATGAGTACTATGATGCAATTCAATACGAGGGTCTTGTGTTTGCTGCCACCACTCATGGCACTGTTTTTCCATGGAATCCTTATGGTTTCGGTACGTTTGTATTCCACAGTAATTATAATTGTTTCATCCACATGAATGCAGGTTAGCTTGTTTCCCTTTACTAATTAACTTCTTGTGTTTCGAAGGTCCTGTGAACATTCCACCACTTAGACTTGAAAAAATTTATAACCAAAGGGGAGATGACGATGGTGATGATTACGAGCATGAGGACGAGCGGGACCTATATACTCAGTGGCACCTGGCAACTTATTCTGATGGATCACCTCTTCTTGTATGTATACAGGGCACTGCTGATGTTACTAACGAAGCAGGTATTGTCTCCCATGGTCGCACTCTCCGGAACTATTCCAACATCCGTTGCAAGGTATTTGGGATGGATACTAGTGTACTAGCGACAACACCTTCTCCCTAGTTCAGTATTGACAGTCTTGGAGAAAACTCGCTCTTTCATGGACAAAACTATCCAATGATGGTGAAAGGCGATCCAGCTGTTGTAGACACAAAGTTACTACCATTTATGAGAAGCAACTATATTGATACCTTGGACATTGCTATGGTTCCCTGCCCTGGATATCACAATATGCATCTTGATATAGACCACTTCAGCCTAGATGATCAGACATGCATTGGTCTCAAGATTGAGAATAGCTACCCTCCTAGAGAATCCGTTATGGTTCAAAGCAAGCGTTTCCAACACCGAGGATTGGTTGAGCTAAAGTTCATTTCATCGCTTTGTTATTTGTTGTGTGAGAAAAACTTTACTTTACTAGAATGTTTTGTTGGAAATAATTTATAATCCAACATGTATCCTCATTGTCGTTGTGTGTTGATGACTTGTTGTATGTAATGAATGGTACATTTGCATATGCGTCCCATCAACTCACGCCTGCTCGCATGGCAAACGGGTCGCGTGGCGGCACATGTATTATTTTTCTATTTGGATGATTAATGCTCATGCTTTATTGCTTAACTGAAGCATGGCACATATCCATTGTTGGTCTAACGCTCACGGATCAAATAAATAATCCCTTTGGGATATAGGTTCCCAATTATTAATAATATTCGTCTATAATTAGATAAAGATTACATCGAAATTTGTCTCAAATTTGACAAAAAGTACAATGACACTTTGTATTGGTGTCCATATGAACAGTGCTAGTGATTTTAGTTGCAAAAATTAGATAGTACTAGTGATTTTTAGCTGCATATTTTGACAAATCACAGTTTTACAAGGTTGACAAATGGCAATGTTACTAGATAAAGAAAGGTCAATCTTTCCAGTTTGACAAATGGCAACATACCAAATATGACAGATGCAAATCTTACCCAATTGTTTCTACGTGGTTGCACACGGGTCATCCAAAACAACCGTTTGCGTTGAAGGGATGCACAAATCCTGCACTGCAAATTTTCCCTTGACTTAACGGGGAAGACCATAGCTCTCGCTTTGCATACGGGTGTCCTATCTAAAAAGTTTGCCATCAAGAGCTGCACAAATCCTACTTGGCACATTTTCCCTTGGCTTCCTGGGGAAGCTCTCAGTTTGCATCCGGGTGTTCTAAATAAAATATTTGCTATGAGTGTTTTATATTTAAAAACCATTGACGTTATTTTCAAAAGAAAATAATTTGATAAGTCTGTACATTAAGAGAGAGAAATGCAAGTTCGTTCAAACCATATCTTTCATTCAGTCGCACGGCGAATTTATATTCATATGATCGAGAATTCGAGACACAGTATTAAACCCCCAAAAAATATTTCCGGCGATGGCCGAGGGACCCAGTTAATGTATAAAAATGTCCAAACAAACCCTGGAAAATTCCAAAATTTAACACAACACTCCTATTGTTCTATATTGACACTAGAAAATTTTTGAAAGGAATAAGAGGATGTGGATATCATTTCTTCCCCAAAGGTGGGACGTTCCCTACCGAAACCATCAGGCTTGTTGTGAGAAGCTCTGGTTTATGAGAAACTTATACCCAAACCTACACCAAATGGGACAAAAAAATTTACCATGGCATGTTGATGCCGCTCCATGATAGCGTTCCAAGTTTCATGAATTTAAGACGAGTTTTGGATTTACTAGAATTTAAAAACCAAGTATCTCAATGTTTGCGTCCGAGTGACGGTGGCAGGGTGTTTGACATTCATTCTGATTTCTTGCATGGGACCTAAGCATGCAACCAAGGACACATATTTGAATTTTCAACCAATTTATATGCATTAGAGCATGTGCATGTAGTTCAAATTTGAAGTATGCACATAAATGCATTGAAAACTCAATTAATGCATAAAATGTCCAAACGAACCCCGAAAAGTCCCAAAAATTGACACAACACTCCTGTTGTTCTATGTTGACACGAGGAATTTTGTAATAAATAAGAGGAAATGGATATCGTTTCGTCCCCAAAGGTGGGACGTTCCTTACCGAAACCATCAGGCTTGTTGTGAGAAGCTCTAGTTTGTGAGAAGCATATCCCAAACCTGCCCCTAATGGGACAAAAAAATTACCACAACATGTTGATGCTGCTCCATGATAGCGTGCCAAGTTTCATGAATTTCAAACGCGCTTTGGATTTACTAGAATTTAAAAACCAGATATCTCAATGTTTGCGGCCGAGTGACGGTGGAAGGGTGTTTGACATTCATTCCCATTTCTTGCATGGGACCTAAGCATGCAACCAAGGACACATATTTAAATTTTCAACTAATTTATATGCATTAGAGCATGTGCATGTAGTTCAGATTTGAATTATGCACATAAATTTATTGAAAACTCAATTAATGCATAAAAATATCTAAACGAACCCCGAAAATCCCAAAAATGACACAACACTCCTATTGTTCTACGTTGACACGAGAAATTTTGAAAGAAATAAGAGGCAATGGATATTGATTCGTCCCCAAAGGTGGGACGTTCCCTAGCAAAACCATCAGGCTTGTTGTGAGAAGCTCTGGATTGTGAGAAGCATATCCCCAAACCTACCCCTAATGGGACAAAAAAATTACCACGACATGTTGATGCCGCTCCATGATAGCATGCGAAGTTTCATGATGTCGGTGAGAACGACACCTATGGGATCACGTGGATCCCTTCTATGATTTGGATAGGAAGAGGGGTGGTGCAAAGAGTCGACACGACATATTTTTACCCAGGTTCGGGCCGCTGAGAAGTGTAAAACCCTAGTCCCGCTTGAGTGTATATTCTGTGTTCTTGAGCTTCGGCTAGCTGCTACGCATGCAAGCTGGGCCGAGAGGTTCAAAAGTCTGAATCCTACTCCAGTACATCGTGGGCATCCTTTTATATGTCTAAGGGGTAGCGACAGTGGCACACAGGAGGTGGAAAGTAGCTACAGTGCCTATGTTTATCATCGGCATCTTAGGACAAACGCATTAAATGTGTTGCTTAAGTGCCCTTCAGCTTTATAGGGGACGGGATTAGAACCCGTGCCGTCCGTCGCCGCCCACTCTGTCTTGACACGCGTCCATGCCAACGAGGCATGTAGTGCCAAGTTGGTTGGCCAGCTGCTGCGCTGGAGAGGTGGCAGGATCTTCACGAAGATCTGCATGCCACCATGCAGGCGGTTGCTAGGCTGGCAGGCCGGCCACTGTGCTGGAGTGGTGACGGGGTGGAGGAGCCTTGCCGCGGTCTTGTCAGTCTCCCCGGCAAGGATATTTCTAGGGCCTCGCAGACGTCCTTGACAAGGATCTTGTTGGGTACTTCGTCTTCTGGCCTTCACAAAGATCTGCACGCAGCTAGGAGTGCACCCTTACGTCTTGGCCTTAACGTTGTCGACGGTGTCGGAGCTCCAACCACAAGGGCAGTGCTCTTGTTAGTGTTTTGTAAGTCGTCCCGGCAAGGATCTTGCCGGGGTCTCGCAAGCCGTCCCGGCAAGTATCTTGCCGGGGGTCCAGATCGTCCTCTGTTCTCTAGTCTCTGGCTTGGACGCTTCTATTCGCCTTGTATCTCGTTTTTATCCTCGATCACCCTCTTCTTGCCTCGCCGCACATGGGGCTACAACTGCCCGTGCACAAGTATGGGTTGCTAAAGGGCCCAAACTTTAGTACACCGATAGGAGCCCCCGGGCCTGGGCCATACACGAGTGTGAAGCGTCATTGGGCCGGGCCCAAACTGTGCACGGGCACGCATGGCAGGGGATAGCTGCTATAATCTTCTCGTCTGTTGCACTTCCCCATGACTTGTATTGAGTGTGCGGCATGGGGGTCGCGCGTGGAATAGTTGCAGCACGCATGTGCCTACACCAATGCCTTCACATCGAATAGTAAAGAGGCAGCCCTGCTCCTTCCCCATAAAAAGAGGAATCCACAGGGGCGCTGCTCATTTACCCCTTTCACCCATTCCAATCTAGGAAACAGTTGCCTCCTTCTTCTTCCTTGATCACAATCCATAGCCTCCTTCTCCGCCCATCGCTGCCGTGCCCTCACCACTTTCGGTCCCCCTGCCCTCTGTTAGCTGCTATGGCGCCCAAAAACAAGGGCAAGGGAGCACTCAAGGCGAGCGAGGGGGAAGAGGCGATGCAAAGGGAGCATGTCTTCTTCGCTCCTAGGCTCGACGCGTGCACGCTCAAGGATCAGTACCAGTTCATGTGGGGGAGGGAGACGACGGGGCATCCCGCCACCCGCGTCATCCCTGGTCCCAACGGCGTGCCAGGTCCAGATATATTCCCATTTTTCGTTGATTATCTCTACTGCGGGCTCTGCCCCCAATTCTCGGATTTCTTCAGCAACTTCATATATACATTCGGCTTCCATCTTTTGGATTTCACGCCGAACACCGTGGTGTGTATGGCCATCTTCGCTCACCTCTATGAGAATTTCGCCGGGGTGGTCCCCAACACGGTGCTCTTCTGCCACTATTTTCCCCCGCATCCAGCCAGGAGGGGCGCTATCCGGCTGCGTCACCTGGATCCTGAGGGCTTGTTGCAAGGAGACGTACCCAAATGGGAACCAGAAGGAAAAGTGGGACCAATGGTGGCACAAGTGGTGTTGGATTGTGGAGAAGGAGCCGCATCCATTTTGCACCCCCCCTGTAACTGGGGCAACCTCGACCCTCAGGACAAGATGCTCACAGTCGCCACCACAAGAATCCACCGCCTCAAGACTGCCGGGCTCATCCTCGAGATGATCGGGGCCGATTTCCTCTACCGCCAAATCGCCCCTCTGCATAACAAAGGGAGGCCGTCCTAGGAGCTTTGGAATGTAGCATATATTATGAGGTTGCGCCCCAGCCTGAATCAAAATTTTATGGTGATGCAGCACACATCCCTTTTCTAAAAGCTGTTCCAGCTCAAGGTCGACAAGCCCGGCAAGGACGAGAAAGCCGACAAGGCCAAGAAGGCCGACAAGGCGTTCAAGTTGCCGGTGGCTGTGGTCCCCCTGTGCAACAACTCCACCCGGTCCTCCATCATCGCTATGATGCCAGAGTTCAATGCTCATGGCCTTGACTAGAGCTGGGCCGAGCCAGATGAGGTGCGGGTGCAAGAGTTCTTCGACAGCTTGTCGCAGCGGCCTGTCCGTGAGAATAAGCAACTTGTCCACGACACCGTCGACATAGAGGTGGCGTACATCACCAGCAGGGCAGAAGAGGCAGCTCTTGCCGCGGCGGCCGGCAGCGCTGGCTTCCTGGAAAGCAAGGCGGGGGCCAAAGAAGACTTCGCCGAGCAAGCGGAGTCCACCGGGGAGCATAGCGGCGCCGCCACCGGGGACCCTTCTGCCAGGGAGGTGGCCAACGACATGGACAAAGAGGAGCTGCCGGAGGAGTCCCCAGTCCAGGGGAGGAATCGTGTCCTCCAAAGGTTTGGCTCCAGCGAGCCAGTGCAGTGAGCCTCCTCACCTGAAGAGGTCCTCGTCAAGAGGGCGGCCGGCAAGGGGCACAGGCGCAACCAGTGCGCCATACATGGCGCATGGCCGCGGCGGCACAGGAAGCAGCGGCCGCCGCCTCTACCATGGCCAAGAGGCCTAGACCTCTGTCTCCACCCCTCCGCATAGACACCATACCAGAGGCCAACTACGACCTCTCTTCCATGAGCCCGAACATGTCAAATATCGGGTTCCAGCAAAACCCATAAGGTTCGAACACTGGGGTGCGCATGAAGATCTCTCCCTATCGAAACACGCCCTCAGCCTTGCCGCATCTCTAAGCTAGCTCGATGAACAACACAAGAGACACAAGATTTATACAGGTTCGGGCCACCGTTGTGGTGTAATACCCTACTCCTGTGTGTGGTGGTGGATTGCCTGTTGGGCTGATGATGAACGGTACATGGGAAGAACAGCCTCGCGAGCAGAGGTGTTCTTATGCTTTATGGTGTGCTTGGGGAGGAATTGATCCGTCCTCTCTATGGTGGTGGCTAGCCCTATTTATAGAGGCCCTGGTCCTCTTCCCAAATATTAAGTGGGAAGGGATCCAACAACCGCCATTTTGAAAGGGGACAGCTAGTACAAGCTATCCTGACTAAAGGTGGTCTTTGCCTGCCAAAGGTGCTGGTGGTGACGCCGTCTTGGGCTCCATGGTGACCTCTGTCCTGCAGTTCCGTTGGCCTTAGTCTCGGTGCACCGATATGGAAACCTTTGCCTGATGCCTCGGTACTACGCGCCTGCACTTGCCCCCTTAGCACCAAAGAGGAAACGAGGACACTGCATGGGCTGGCGCACGCCTGGCCTTGGTCATCATGGCTGGCGTCACGAGGACCTCGTGAGGTACCCCTTGCCTTGATCTCTCCACCTCCTCGCGAGCCTGCCTGGTGAGGCCGTCCTTGAGGAGGCCTTACGTCATCCGCCCCGCGAGGCTTGGGCCCTCGCGAGGGTATTGACTGTTGGTTGATGAAGACAGGCCATACTGGCCCACTGGTGGAGCCACACCGCAAGCCGCAGGCAGGCAAGTCTAGGGACCCCCGTCCCGAGAACGCCGACAGTAGCCCCCGGGCCCAAGGTGCACTCGGACTCGCCTTAGCGGTGAAGCCAAAGGGCAAGTGTGGAGCAACGCGGGCCCCAACATCCTGTAGCCTTGGTTGACGCGTGGCAACTGATTGGACGTGGGCGTCTCCCCTTCCCCACGCTGCCTCGGTAACTGCCCGATTTGATGAGTCCCTGTTGCATGCAAAAAGAGTCATCATTACGTGCGATCATGGATGTCAACGGTTGGCCTCCCTTTGGCTATAAATGAGGAGGGGCGATAGCCCTCGTCGCCCGTCTCTTCTTGCTCCGCCTACCCGCTTCTCCTTCCTCGCTCCTGCTGCTTGCAGCGCCCCCCATGGCGCCCGTGAAGAGGTTTTTGACCACGGAGAAGGGAAGGCTCGCCAGGAAGGGCCTGGCTCTCCTCCGCCCAAGCGCAGCCGCAGTCGTCCTCGCAAGCATCCCGCGACCCCTGTTGTCGGTTCCTATGGTCGCAGCGGTAGCCCTTCATGCGGTGGTGGCCGCCCATGTCGAGGTAGCACATTTTGTGGGGGAAGGCATGCCGCGGCTGCATGGCCTCCTCCGCCAGACTTCCACTCAGCGGAGGTGCTGCCGGAGTTCGTCGTGTGGTCGGGTAAACTGGCCGGCAACTGGCTTCATCTCCCTTGCTCCTTCGCCGGTGAACTACCGACCGCTGGCCCCGGTGGGCTCTGGTTGCAAGCGGATGGCTGCTGCAACAAGGCCTCCTGGGTCGCGGTGGAGATCTCCGTCGCCGGCAACGTAGCCCTGGCCTGGGGATGGAAGACGTTTGCCCGTGCACGTGGTCTGGGCAGGCAGTACACCCTCCACTTCAAGTATGACGGCGACGCGACCCTCTACGTGAGGGTGTTCAGAGAAGATGGCCGCCGTGTTGGGTGTTGCCCTGAAGACAAGGATGGCGACGAGGTGCTCGGCCTTGGCAACGGCCGTGATGAGGGCGAAGGCGAACCCGCTTCCGGTGGCGACCGCAGCTCGTCAAGCTCCAGCGGCTCCTCCTCCGGTGATAGCTCCTCCAGCGGTGGCTATGATTAACCACCACGCCGGCGCCGCTGTGCCCGCCTCGAGGGCGGCGGCGGGTCGTCCCGTCATCGTGCTCTGGTGAAGCGCGATGCGGAGTCTAACTGAGCTAAGGAGGACGCCGCAGATCCTTCCTCGTGAGCTGTCGCAAGGCGCGTGCCACTTTTGTTTTGTTTTCCTTCTTTTCCTGCATCGAGAGAGGGAAGTATGGGGCCCCGTCGGGGCGTACAACAGTCTATGATTCCATAGTATCGTGCTGCATTTATTGTTCCTCTGGTGTGTTATGGTGTCGTTGTTATGCGTCTGTGTGTAGGAAGAACTTAGCTTGGTACGTTTGGAGTGGTTTCCACCTCGCGAGGTGCCTGCTTCAGGCCTTGCCGGGAGCCTTAAGAGCTACAGAAAATTCGTTGGGAGAATCATTTCCGAATCTTGGTCGCGAGGGTTGCTGGCCATGGCCCGGTGCTTTGTGTTGTGATGCCCAAGGGGCACAGACTGGGAGGGGTGCTCCCACTGCAAACTCAAACAAGAGAGCCTCGTGAAAATCAGAGGAGGAAGGGCTCACGAGGGCACCCGCGCATCCTCCTCGCGAGGTTTGCGAGAGAGTGATCGAGTCAGACAAAAGATCTAAAAACAGAGAACAGGGGCAGAAGACGACGGGAAGAACCGACAAATAACATCAGAAGCAACTTCAATCAAGGTTCAAACAAGGAAAAGTGAGACAACTGCAGAAAGCAAATGAAAAGCCGCGTCCGGCACCTAGTCAAGTCTCCGACGTCTTCTCACCAGCGCGGAGCTAAGTGCGGCCACTGGGCGTGGGCGGGAGCCCCCGAGGCCCAAGGGCGGCACTCCTGAGACTTCGGGGCATGTACAACCCCACTCATTATTACGTGAGAGTGTCACGGGTGGCGAGCTTCACATGCACAGGTCCTTCTTCAAAGGCACTAGGCCTTTCTTCGGGCGGCGAGCTTCCCAGGCACCGGGCCTTCTTCACAGGCACTGGGCCTTTCTTCAGGGGTAGAACTTCCGGATGTTCTGAATGTTCCAGGCATTCGGGATGGGCACCCCATCCTGAGTCTCCAGGCACGCGGCGCCAGGCCTGGAGACGTGGATAACCTTGAACGGGCCCTCCCACATGGGTGAAAGCTTATGCAGCCCTTCCCTGGAGAGCACCCGCCTGAGTACGAGGTCACCTACCTCGAGTGTCCTGGGGCGGATGTTGCGACAGTGATACCGCCGCAGCGCCTGCTGGTACCTTGCCGCCCGAAGCGTGGCTTCACAGCGGCGTTCCTCCCCCAGCACGTGGTCCATCCCTCGCATGGCGCCCTGCTGCGTCGCATCAAATGCCAGGACCCGCACAGAGTGATGCCTGACCTCGCGAGGGAGAACCGCTTCTGCTCCGTAGACGAGGAAGAATGGGGTCTCGCCCGTTGGTTTGGTGGTGGTCATGCGGATGGACCATAACACGGACTGGAGCTCGTCGTGCCAGCCCCTGCCACAAGCCTCCAACTTCTTCTTGAAGGTTCTTGTCTTGAGGCCACTCAGGACCTCCATGTTGGCGCGTTCGGCTTGGCCATTGCATCGGGGGTGCGCCACCGAAGCGTAGCAGATCTGCGTTCCAAGGTTAGCATAATATGTTTTGAAGAGATTGCTGGTGAACTATGAACTGTTGTCTGTGATGATGCGGTTAGGGACCCCAAACCGGCTCACGAGGCCCTTGATGAACTTGACTGCGGATCCGTCTGGGATGGTGCGGATAGCTTCCACCTTCGCCCACTTGGTGAACTTGTCGATGGCGATCTAGAGGTAGCGGTAGCCCCCAGGCGCTCGTGGGAATGGGCCCAGGATATCCAGCCCCCAGACCGCTAGCGGCCACAAGAGCGGGATGGTCTCTAGGCCCTGCGCTGGCTGATGGATCTGCTTGGCGTGGAATTGGTAGGCTTCGCAGGACTTCACCAGCTCTGTCGTGTCGTTGGGTTCCGTAGGCAAGTAGAACCCACTGCAAAACGCCTTGCCGACGAGGGTCCGTGATGACAAGTGGTGTCCGCAATTTCTGTCATGTATGTTGTCCAGCAGCTCCTTCCCCTGTTCCCTGGAGATGCAGCATAGGGAAAAGTCATCTGGCCGCCTCCACTATGACTCACCGTCTTGGATGCAGTAGGTCGTGGCCTGCCTGGCCACACGCTCCGTGTCCTCCTCTTTCTCCGGCAGCGTCCCTTGCATTAGGCAGTCCTTGAATTCCGTGGTCCACCATCCCTCCTGAGGCTCCAGCGCTAGGATCAGGCGGGCTCCTGAGGTCGGCCCAAAGGTCGGGGCTCCCGTGGAAGGTTGCTGAGGGAGCTCTTCCTAAGGTTGTGCCGTGCTTGAAAGTGACGGTGTCGTTGATGGCTTGAAGAGTCGTTCCTCGAAAATGCCATGCTCCTGAGGCAGCTGCCTGGACGCCCTCTTGGCAATGTCATCAGCCTCTTGGTTGGTGCCGCAGGGCACATGCTGCAACTCCAGCCCCCAAAATTGCTTTTCCATCTTGTGTACTTCCGCAAGATATGCTTCCATGTGCTTGTCCCTCGACTCATACACCTTGTTGGAGAAGTTGACGAGGAATTGTGAATCGCCCTTGATGACGAGGCGCTTCACCCCCAGTGTTGTTGCAGCCTTCAGGCCTGCTATGAGGCCCTCATATTCTGCTATGTTGTTGGAGACCTTCTCACCCTGCTGGAAACAGAGTTGTACCGCGTAGTAGAGCTTGTCCTGAGTGGGGGATATAAGCACTGCACCAGCCCCCGTGCCCTGTCGTGAGAACGCTCCATCGAAGTACTTGACCCAGCCATCTGGTGCCTCACTCCCTGGGGGGAGAGATCGATCCTCGCCCGCCTTGACCCCTGGCGCCTCTGTCCATTCTGCCACAAAATCAGCAAGCCCAACTCCCTTGATGACCCTGGTTGTCCTAAACTCCAACTGAAACGCTTGCAGCTCGATGTTCCATTCGGCCACCCTTCCAGCAGAGTTGGGGCTCCTGAGTACCCTTTCGAATGGGTAGGCCGAGACGACCTTGATGGAGTGACCTTGAAAGTGCCCTTGCATCTTACGCGAGGCCACCAGGAGCGCGAGTAAGAGCTTCTGAGGCATGGGGTATCGTGCCCTTGCATCCCGCAACACCGTGCTGACGAAGTACACCGGATGCTCGACGAGGGTGGGTGTGCTGACGTAGCCTGTGTCCTCCGGAGGTTGAAGCGCTTCCTAAGACGATGGAGCCCCCATCGCCCGGTTGCTTGGTGCGGCCTCGTCGGCCCAGGGGGCGTCTTCCTGCTGAGGTTGGTCTCCGGCTGCCGTGGTCGCAGTCCTTGTGAGGCCTTCTTGGTCTTGTGTCGCCACGGCTAAGGCCGTGGTTGGGCGTGACGCGGCCTTAGCCTGGCGTTCCTCCCGAACCGCCATCAGTGCTGCGCTGGCGGAGTAGGGAGTGGTGGCGAGGTAGAGACCAGGGACTTGAGAGGGCACGATGCCACCATCACTGGAGGGCTGGTCAGATACTACTTGAGGTCTTGAAACGCTTGGTCGACCTCCTTTATCCACTCAAACGGGCCTTTCTTCTTCATCAGCTTAAAGAATGGCAGGGCACGCTCCCCCATCTTGGAGATGAAGCATCCCAACGTAGTCACGCGACCGGCGAGCTTCTGCATTTCGCTGATGGTTTGCGGCGGACTCATGTCTTCGATTGCCTTGACCTTCTCCGGGTTGGCCTCAAACCCTCTGTGGGACACGAGGAAGCCCAGTAGCTTGCCAGAAGGGATGCCGAACACACACTTCTCCGGGTTGAGTCGCAGGTCCACCGGCAGAGGCTCGCGAAGGTCTCCTCCAGGTCCTGGATCAGGGTCCTCGCCTCCTGAGACTTCACCACAATGTCGTCGACGTAAGCCTCGGCATTTTCCCGAGCTGCCGGCCTAAGGTAATGTGCATCAGCCACTGGAAAGTCCCATCCGCATTGTGCAACCCGAATGGAATGCAAGTGTAGCAGTACACCCCACATGGGGTCAGGAAGGCTGTCTTCTCCATGTCTTCCACCGACATCTTGATTTGGTGATAACCCAAAAACGCATCCAGGAAACACAGTAGGTCGCACTCGGCGGTGGAGTCAACAATCTGGTCAATACAGGGGAGAGGAAACGGATCTTGAGGGCAGGCCTTGTTGAGGTTGGTGAAGTCGATGCACATGCGCTCTTTTCCCCCCTTTTTGGCACGACAACGGGGTTCGCCAGCCATTCGGGGTGGCGGACCTCATGAATGACACCTGCTGCCTCCAGCTTGCGGGTTTCTTGGACAATGAAGGCCTGCTTCTCTTTGGACTGTCGCCTTGCTTTCTTCTAACTGCTTGGGTTCCCACGCGAACACCTCCTTGTTCGAGCGCAAGAACTTCACCAGCCCCTCCTCTTGGTCGGGGTCGAGTTTGGCACCTATGGTGAAGGTGGCTCCCGAGGACCCGTCTTCCTCAACTGGCACCCGCTTGGTCTCCGCCTTGTCCTGAGTGAACAGGTGCTTCTTTTTGGTCGGTGCATCTTCCTTGGCCTTGGAGGCGTCTGCGCCGGCGGGCTATGCTGCCGCGGCAGCCTTGAGGCCAGCTTGAGGGCCAGCAGAGCCTCCTTGGTATCTCCAGCTATGGTGAGGACACCGCTGCACCCGAGCATCTTCATGAGGTTGTAGGCCGGATGGGTTGCTGACATGAACTGAGCCAATGCAGGATATCCGAGGATGTCGTTGTACGGGAGGCCGATGTGGGCGATGTCAAAGTCGACCAGATCCGTGCGGTAGTTTTTGTGGGTGCCGAATGTCACGGGAAGGCGGATCTTCCCCAGGGAGCTGGAGGAACCGCCTCCGACGCCCGAGAAGGGCTTGCTGGGTCGGAGCCGCTCCAGCAGTACATGGAGGAGGCTGAAGGCCTCCATCGAGAGCACGTTGAAGTCAGCGCTGCCGTCGATGAGGGTCTTGGAGACGGCCACCTGGAAGATGGTGGTCGTGCAGAGCATCGGGAGCACACCCGAGCAGGCGGTGTTGACAGAGTGGTCTTCCGAGTTGAAGTTTAGGTTGACCTTGGGCGCCACCTAACCCAGGGGTGCTTCTTGTCGCGCGAGGACGGTGCCGTTCTGGCGAAAGAATGGCTTGGCGTGGCGTTCTGAGGGTGGCGCTTGCGAGCCGCCCAGGAGAGTTGCGATGACCGGGGGCAACGACGCTATGTAGTGGGCGAGGAAGAGGTATCGCAGTTCCTTCCAGGAGGCCACGGAAGACACCGGCAGGTTGAGCAGCCAAGCGCGGGGGACGCTAGTGAGAGCCAGGGGAAACCAGTTGGCCATGACCATGTCTTCGCCCTAGGCCTTGAGAACGGCCTCCTTGTACGCCAGCAGGAAAACCAACGGGTCTGCCGCACTGTAGTAGCGCGGCGGCATCTCCGGCTTGAACTTGTGCGGCCACTACACCTGTCGTAAGGCGGGGGCCAAGGCTCGGAGCCCCCTGGCCCCAGCGCTGGCACCAGCCACCGGAGCCGGAAGCGCGATGTTCACGATGAGGGCGAAACACGGTGTCGGTGGAGAGCGGGTCGACGGAAGGAAGAGCTCCGGTGCACCCCCTACCTGGCGCACCAAATATCGGATATCGGGTTCCGGCAAAACCCTTAAGGTTCGAACACTGGGGTGCGCATGAAGATCTCTCCCTACAGAAACACACTCTCAAGCTCTCCGCGATCTCTAAGCTAGCTCGATGAACAACAGAAGAGACACAAGATTTATACAGGTTCGGGCCACCGTTGTGGTGTAATACCCTACTCCTATGTGTGGTGGTGGATTGCCTCTTGGGCTGATTATGAACGGTATAGGGGAAGAACAACCTCGCGAGGAGAGGTGTTCTTATGCTTTGTGGTGTGCTTGGTGAGGAATTGATCCGTCCTCTCTATGGTGGTGGCTAGCCCTATTTATAGAGGCCCTGGTCCTCTGCTCAAATATTGATCGGGAAGGGATCCAACAACAGCCATTTTGAAAGGGGACAACTAGTACAAGCTATCCTGACTAAAGGTGGTCTTCGTCTGCCAAAGGTGCTGGTGGTGACGCCGTCTTGGGCTCCATGGTGACCTTCGTCCTGCCATCCCGCTGGCCTTTGTCTCATTGCACCGATATGTAAACGTTTACCTGATGCCTCGGTACTCCGCGCCTGCGCTTGCCCCCGTTGCACCAAAGAGGAAATGAGGACACTGCGCGGGCTAGCGCCTGCCTGGCCTTGGTCGGCATGGCTTGCGTGACGAGGACCTTGCGAGGTACACCTTTCCTTGATCTCTGCGCCTCCTCGCGAGCCTGCCTAGTGAGGCCATCCCTGAGGAGGACTTACATCGTCCACCCCGCGTGGCTTGGCCCCTCGCGAGGGTATTGAGTGTTGGTTGATGAAGATGGGCCGTACTGGGCCACTAGTGGAGTCACGCCGCAGGCTGCAGGCAGGCAAGTCTGGGGACCCCCGTTCCCAAAACACCGACAGAACAGGAGGAGGCCAGAGGAAGAGGACGAAGAAAGGGACGAGTAAGTGCTCCACCACCTTCTCCATTTCTTGAATTCCTGCTTTGGTTATTTCGCATGACTCAACCTCGTACTGGCTTGCCTCTGTAGGGACATGGAGACATTGGCACAGAGGATGGTGAAGAGGGCCAAGACCTCGACGAGCCACGAGCCCCCGGCAAGCACCTCAAGCACGCCAGAGGTGATCACGATCAGCCCGGGCCCCAGTCCACGATGCATCCCCCGACTTAGCCCCCAGCCTGACTCCATTACCCACTTTCCGTTGGCGAGCGCTAGGGTGTGTCTTTTCACCATTAATCTTGCCAGGTTCGCAGGGGAAGAGCGGCAACATGAGGGTCCGACAAGGGTCGCCCCCAACACGCCTCCTTCATCAACCAGCACACCACCCAGGGAAGGGTCCCCGACAGGGCTTCTACCAGCGAGCCCACGGTGCCAAAGGAGAGATCCCCGGCAAGGACCTCCCTCGATGAGCCCACGCATGCGGAGGGAGACCCGGCAAGCACAAGTGCCAGCGGCCCCATCCCAGCAACAAGCGTTGGCCGGGTGGGAACCACTCCTCCCCAACTCATAGTAGGTAAGCAGCCCTACTCCTGATCTTGACCAGTTCCCTAGTTTAATTTCTTTTTGCTTCAAACTCCGATCATGGTTTCATCCTTCTCTCCTCCTTGGTTTTCAGACCTCTCTTCCGTGCGTCAGATGGATATCGACGGCACCAACGAGGAGATCGCCAAGGATGCCACCACTGAGGCCGACAAGGTTGCCGCCCACGAGATTGCCTAGGGGGCACATGAAGAGGCCACCAGGGGATCTGCCGGGGAGGCCAGCGAGGGGACCGGTGACTGTATTGATGGCATCCCTGCCTCAGGAGCGCCTGGCGCTGCACCAGTCCCGGAGCCCTCGGTTGCCAGGGCGACGATGGCTGACGACCAACCATCCACCTCCGAAGCCCCCAACTCGAGCAGATACCTAAAGATCGGCGAGGATCTGTTTGTCACCATCCCGAGGACGGCAAGCACCGGAGCGCCTGCCGAGGGGGAGGTTTTTGATGAAGAGGTCATCATTGCCACCTGGCTCCAGGTTGTTGACGAGCTAGGCACCAACAGCGGCAGCTCCAAGGAGGAACATATTCTCCAAGCAATGAGCAACAACTTCTAGAAGCTTCAGGCGCTTCACCGTGCCTGCAAGGAGAAGCTGGACTCTAGGACGATGGTCGTCGACACGGAGGAGGCGAGCTTCCATGAGCGCGTCAAGCAGATGCATGCCTGGTTTACGGAAGCCCGTCAGGATTTGAAGACCAGCCAGGAGCAGCTTGGTCAGCGCTGGAATGAGCTTCTTCTGAAACAATTAGACATCAAGGAAGCCTAGGAGGAGGCCGTTGCATGGACCTCCAAGGAGGACGGTGAGCTAAGGTGGCACAGTGTCCTGCTCGATGCCCAGGAAGACGACCTTGACGCTCATGAGGAGGCTCTTGCCGCCAAGCTCCATGGCAAGGATGAAGAAATTGAGAAGCTTGTCGTGCCGCGGACCCAAGAGCTGGAGCAGAGGCACAAGGATGCACTCGACGCTCTAGTCCTGGATCATGCCGGCAAGCTGAAGGAGGCGCTCGATGCTGCTGAAGTCATAGAGGCCGCCAAGAATGAGCTGGCCGGCAAGGTGAAGGAGCTGGAGGCAGAGCTGGGGAAGCATAGCATGGAGGTGGAGATGCTCAAGGGCAAGAGGGACAAGACTGTCCAGACCCTGGCAAGCTTGCCAGTCACCTTATCTGACAAGACCAAGCTGCTCTCCGAAGCCAATGACTCCATTGCTGACATGAAGCTGAAGCTGACCACCCTGGAGGAGACCCTCGCTAGCAGCAGGGTTCGCAAGAAGACCCAGACAAAGAACCTCAAGGATGAGAAGCTACCGCTCAAGAGTGCTACCGCTGAGCACAACGATTTCGTGAGCGGTGTGGGGATCTGGACTGCGCGGCTCATCTAAATCTCAGAGAGGCTCACCATGCAGCTATCCACCATGGGCCTGCCGAGCATCAGGTTCTCTCACGATGACAGGATAACTAAGAGCGCCGGGGTGACCATGTTCTTCTTGGCCATCCTCGACGCCTTGAAGCTACTCCACGACCGCTGAGCGACTCCCCTGGCCAACGAGTCCCGGAAGCTTTGCCGGGGCGCCCTCCTCAAGGTGCTCACTGATGTCTACTACACAACCTTCTTCTTGTAGACGTTGTTGGGCCTCCAAGTGCACACGTTTGTAGGACAGTAGCAAATTTCCCTCAAGTGGATGACCTAAGGTTTATCAATCCGTAGGAGGCGTAGGATGAAGATGGTCTCTCTCAAGCAACCCTGCAACCAAATAACAAAGAGTCTCTTGTGTCCCCAACACACCCAATACAATGGTAAATTGTATAGGTGCACTAGTTCGGCGAAGAGATGAAGATACAAGTGCAAAATAGATAGTAGATATAGGTTTTTGTAATCTGAAAATATAAAAACAACAAGGTAACTAATGATAAAAGTGAGCATAAACGGTATTGCAATGATAGGAAACAAGGCCTATGGTTCATACTTTCACTAGTGTAAGTTCTCTCAACAATAATAACATAGATAGAACATATGACAAGCCCTCAACATGCGATAAAGAGTCACTCCAAAGCCACTAATAGCGGAGAACAAACGTAGAGATTATGGTCGGGTACGAAACCACCACAAAGCTATTCTTTCGGATCGATCTATAAAAGAGTTCATACTAGAATAACACCTTAAGATACAAATCAACCAAAACCCCAATATCACCTAGATACTCCATTGTCACCTCAAGTATCCGTGGGCATGATTATACGATATGCATCACACAATCTCAGATTCATCCAACCAACATAAAAGTACTTCAAAGAGTGCCCCAAAGCTACTACTGGAGAGTCAAGAACGTGTGCCAACCCCTATGCATACGTTCCCAAGTGTCACGAAACCCGCAAGTTGATCACCAAAAAATACATCAAGTGGCACATGATATCCCATTGTCACCACAAATAATCACGACAAGATATACATCAAGTGTTCATAAAAGACTCAATCCGATAAGATAACTTCAAAGGGGAAACTCAATTCATCACAAGAGAGTAGAGGGGGAGAAACATCATAAGATCCAACTACAATAGCAAATCTCGGGATATATCAAGATCGTGCCATAGATGGAACACGAGAGAGAACATGAGAGAGAGAGATCAAACACATAGCTACTGGTACATACCCTCAGCCCCGAGGGTGAACTAGTCCCTCCTCGTCATGGATAGCGCCGGGATGATGAAGATGGCCTACGGTGATGGGATCCCCCTCCGGCAGGGTGTCGGAACAGGTTCCCGATTGGTTTTTGGTGGCTACAGAGGCTTGCGGCAGCGGAACTCCCGATCTATTTTCTTGTCTGGAAGTTTTAGGGTACGTAGGTATATATGGGTGCAGGGGGTACGTCGGTGGACCTCCGGGTTGCTCACGAGGTAGGGGGGGCGCCCAGGGGGGCGCGCCCTCCACCCTCGTGGGAAGCCCGGGACTCCCCTGGCGTGCACTTCAAGCCCATTAGGTTGGTTTCCTTCCAAAATTAACTTCTCCAGTTGATTTCGTTCCGTTTTGACTCCGTCTGATATTCCTTTTCCTCGAAACACTGAAATAGGCATAAAACAGCAAATCTGGGCTGGGCCTCCGGTTAATAGGTTAGACCCAAAAATAATATAAAAGTGGATAATAAAGCCCAATATTGCCTAAAACAGTAGATAAAGTAGCATGGAGCAGTCAAAAATTATAGATACATTGGAGACGTATCAAGCATCCCCAAGCTTAATTCCTGCTCGTCCTCGAGTAGGTAAATGATAAAAAAGAATTTTTGATGCAGAGTGATACTTTGTCATAATTTCAATGTAAATCTTCTTAATTGTGACATGAATATTCAGATCCGAAAGATTCAAGACAAAAGTTCATATTGACACAAAAATAATAATACTTCAAGCATACTAATCAAAGCAATCATGTCTTCTCAAAATAACATGGCAAAAGAAAGTTCATCCCTACAAAATCATATAGTTAGGCTATGCTTCATTTTCGTCACACAAAGATGTTCCCAACTTCTATACCCCCGATGACAAGCCAAGCAATTGTTTCATACTTAAATAATCTCAAAGTTTTTCAACCTTCACGCAATACATGAGCGTGAGCCATGGATATAGCACTATGGGTGGAATAGAATATGATGATTGGGATTGTGTGGAGAATACAAAAAAGGAGAAAGTCTCACATTGATGAGGATAATCAACGGGCTATGGAGATGCCCATCAATTGATGTCAACATGAGGAGTAGGGATTGCCATGCAACGGATGCTCTAGAGCTATGAATGCTCAACAAAAGAAAACTAGTGGGTGTGCATCCAACTCGCTTGCTCATGAAGACCTAGGGCATTCGAGGAAGCCCATCGTAGGAATATACAAGCCAAGTTCTATAATGAAAAATTCCCACTAGTATATGAAAGTGATAACACATGAGACTCTGTACATGAAAAGCATGGTGCTAATTTGAAGCACAATATATGAGACTCACTACATGAAGAACAAGGTGCTATTTTGAAGCACAAGTGTGGAAAAAAAGAGATAGTAGCATTGCCCTCTTTTTTTGGGCCTTTCTTTTTTGGCCTTTTTTGGGCAATGCTCTAATAATGATGATCATCACACTTCTATTGATTACAACATAAGGATTACAACTTGAAACTTAGAACAAGATATGACTATATGAGTGCCTCCGGCGGTGTACCGGGATGGTGCAATGAATCAGGAGTGACATGTATGAAAAATAATGCATGGTGGCTTTGCCACAAATACGATGTCAACTACAAGATCATGCAATGGCAATATGACAAAAGAATGCATGTCATGATGGTGATGGTGGAAGTTGCATGGCAATATATCTCGAAATGGCTATGGAAATGCCATAATAGGTAGGTATGGTGGCTGTTTTGAGGAAGATATAAGGAGGTTTATGTGTGATAGAGCTTATCGTATAACGGGGTTTGGATGTACCGGCGAAGTTTGCGCCAACTCTCGAGGTGAGAAAGGGCAATGCACGGTACCGAAGAGGCTAGCAATGGTGGAAAGGTGAGAGTGCGTATAATCCAAGGACTCAACATTAGTCAAAAGAACTCATATACTTATTGCAAAAAATTAGAAGTCATCAAAAATCCAAGTATTACGCGCATTCTCATAGGGTGATAGATTGGTAGGAAAAGACCATCGCTCGTCCCCAATCGCCACTCATAAGGATGCACAAGCCAGGTACACTTCATGCTTCAAATTTGTTACACAACTTTAACCATACGTGCATGCTACGGGATTTGCAAACTTCAACACAAGTATTTCTCAAATTCATAATCACCCAACGAGCACGACTATGATATTATCACCTCCATATCTCAAAACAATTATCAAGTATCAAACTTATCTTAGTATTCAATTCACTCAAAAGAAAGTTTCACATATCTTGAACACCAAGTATATTAACATTAAGCAAATTACCATGCTATTGAAGACTCTCAAAATAATCTAAATGAAGCATGAGAGATTAAATAGTTTCTTTAAAACAAATCCACCACCATTCTCTAAAAGATCTAAGTGAAGTACTAGAGCAAAAATTATCACGCTCAAAAGATATAAGTGAAGCACATAGAGTATTCTAGCAAATTCCAATTTGTGTAAGGCTCTCTCTCATTAAAGAATTCAGATATTGATACTTTATTCAATCAGCAAGCAAAGCTAAAGGAAACTACACTGCAAGGATAGCACAACTCATGTGAAGAAGCAAAAACTTAGGCTCAACCGATACTAACCGATAGTTGTTGAAGAAGAAAGGTGGGATGCTTACCGGGGCATCCCCAAGCTTAGATGCTTGACACTTCTTGAAATATTATCTTGGGGTGCCTTGGGCATCCCCAAGCTTGAACTTTTGTGTCTCCTTAATTCCTCTCATATCATGGTTTCTCTTCTTTTTATCAAATGCTTCATTCACAACAAACTTAAGAAGAACTCGTGAGATAGGTTAGTATAAACCAATGCAAAACCTTATCATATTCTACTGTAACAAATCATTAAAATTATTATTCAACATTTAATACCAAATGCCTCTGTATATTTAATACTCCTATCGTCAAATAGAATCATTAAACAAGCAAACATATGCAAACAATGCAACCATAATAGCAATCTGCCAAAACAGTACAGTCTGTAAAGAATGCAAGAGTATCAATACTTCCCTGACTCCAAAAATTATGAACTAAAATTACCACTGTAATAAATTTATCAGAGCTCAATATGCAAAAAGATTCAATGTTAGACCATTCTCTGACTTTTCTAGGGAATTTTTGCAACAGCGGTAAACTTTCTGTTTTCAAACAGCAACATGCAAACTAGCAAAATAAGGATGGCAAAGGCTATCCTTGACTTTTTATTGAACCTAAAGAAGAAAAACACCATTCTAACTAACAGCAAGCAAACACTAACAAAATAAAATGACGCTCCAAGTAAAACACATATCATGTGGTGAATAAAAATATAGCTCCAAGTAAAGTTACCGATGATCGAAGACGAAAGAGGGGATGCCTTCCGAGGCATCCCCAAGCTTAGGCCCTTGGTTGTCCTTAAATATTACCTTGGGGTGCCTTGGGAATCCCCAAGCTTAGGTTCTTGCCACTCCTTATTCCATAGTCCATCGAATCCTTACCCAAAACTTGAAAACTTCAACCACACAAAACTCAGAAAAAACTCATAAGCTCCATTAGTATAAGAACATAAAACCACCACTTAGGTACTGTAATGAACTCATTATAAATTAATATTGGTTTAATATCTACTGTATTCTAAATTCTCTATGGTTCATACCACTTAATACTAGCCATAGATGCATCAAAATAAGCAAACAACACAATGAAAACAGGATCTGTCAAATACAGAACAGTCTGTAGTAATCTGTATAAAACGTATACTTCTGGAACTCCAAAAATTATGAAATAAATTTATGGACCTGCGCAATTTGTCTATTAATCATCTTCAAAAGAATAAACCTAAAAGCACTCTCCAGTAAAAATGGCAGCTAATCTCGTGAGCACTAAAGTTTCTATTTTTCGCAACAAGATCATATAAACTTCACCCAAGTCTTCCCAAAGGTTCTACTTGGCACTTTATTGAAACAAAAGCTATAAAACATGATTACTACAGTAGCATAATCATGTGGACACACAAAAACAGTAAGGATAAATATTGGGTTGTGTCCCAACAAGCGCTTTTCTTTAATGCCTTTTAGCTAGGCATGATGATGAGAATGATGCTCACATAAAAGATAAGAATTGAAACATAACGGGAGCATCATGAATCATATGACTAGCACATTTAAGTCTAACCCACTTCCTATGCATAGGGATTTTCTGAGCAAAAAACTTATGGGAACGATAATCAACTAGCATAGGATGGCACAACAAGCATAGCTTCAAAATTTTAAGTGCATAGAGAGGAAACTTTACATTATTGCAATTCCTGCAAGCATATGTTCCTCCATCATAATAATTTTCAGTTGCATCATGAATGAATTAAACAATATGACCAGCACCTAAAGCATTCTTTTCATGATCTACAAGCATAGAAAATTTTCTACTCTCCACATAAGCAAACTTCTTCTTTATAGCATACATATCATCACAATAATCATCATAAATAGGAGGCATGCTTTCATCATAGTAAATTTGCTCATCAAAGCTTGGGGGACAAAATATATCATATTCATCAAACATAGCTTCCCCAAGCTTGTGGTTTTGCATATCATTAGCATCATGGATATTCAAGGAATTCACACTAACAACATTGCAATCATGCTCATCATTCACATATTTCATGCCAAGTATTTTATGTAATTATTCTTCTAGCACTTGAGCACAATTTTCCTTTCCATCATACTCACGAAAGATATTAAGAAGGTGAAGCATATGAGACAAACTCAATTCCATTTTTTTGTAGTTTTCTTTTATAATATACACTAGTTCTAAAACAAGAAACAAAAAGATTCGATTGTAAGATCTAAAGATATACCTTCAAGCGCTAACCTCCCCGGCAACGGCGCCAGAAAAGAGCTTGATGTCTACTACACAACCTTCTTCTTGTAGACGTTGTTGGGCCTGCAAGTGCACATGTTTGTAGGACAGTAGAAAATTTCCCTCAAGTGGATGACCTAAGGTTTATCAATCGGTAGGAGGCGTAGGATGAAGATGGTCTCTCTCAAGCAACCCTGCAACCAAATAACAAAGAGTCTCTTGTGTCCCCAACACACCCAATACAATGGTAAATTGTATAGGTGCACTAGTTCGGCGAAGAGATGAAGATACAAGTGCAAAATAGATAGTAGATATAGGTTTTTGTAATCTGAAAATATAAAAACAGCAAGGTAACTAATGATAAAAGTGAGCGTAAACGGTATTGCAATGATAGGAAACAAGGCCTAGGGTTCATACTTTCACTAGTGTAAGTTCTCTCAACAATAATAGCATAGATAGAACATATGACAAGCCCTCAACATGCGATAAAGAGTCACTCCAAAGCCACTAATAGCGGAGAACAAACCTAGAGATTATGGTCGGGTACAAAACCACCACAAAGCTATTCTTTCGGATCGATCTATAAAAGAGTTCGTCCTAGAATAACACCTGAAGATACAAATCAACCAAAACCCCAATATCACCTAGATACTCCATTGTCACCCCAGATGCGGACCGCTAGGCACTTGAAGAGGTTGTCGCGCCCGTCAACAGCCTAGTTGACCACGTCACAAGGGTGGAAGGCCAGCGCCAAGACTAGGCGCTCTGCTTCCCCTTGCCGCCATGGATCCGTACCCAAAACAATTCTGATTAAATTAGAACTACGGTGACTATGAATGTAATATAACTTGCTATGTTTTCGGATCGAATGCATGCTATCTTCCTCGTATGATTCCTCTTTGTACGGTACACACCCTACGCGTTACCGGGAAAGGCTTGCAGGTGCGTGCATCCTTGCCGTGAGCACTTTGAGGACATATCCTTAGCAGCCTGTTGGGGGTGTCGCTATCGACAAGGCACCTTGCTGTTTCTAGTGCAGCCACTTGAGCCGTTGAGCGGACTCGAAACGGAGCAAGGGCGCGAGGAATCCCGACAATGTTCCTTCGCGTGCAGGTTTTCCTATACAAGAACCGAGACCATTCAAGGAAGATAACCTAATATTAAAAGAAATTTGTTCAAAGTCTCGTGACTTAGCTTTTTTCTTCTGTATTTTTCTTTGCAAGACGCCACCTCGAGCATTGCTTGTTGGCGTCAACACTCTCTATCCTGCCTGGCAAACTTGTATGCGAGGGAACCTTCTATCCTTTGTGAGAATGAAAGAAGAGAAAATAGGAATATGGAACCTTGTGCGGTTCGTTAGTGCTTGATGGCCTTGTGCATCTCGAGAATGATGTTGTGGCTCTTCCCGCAGCGGCGTCCGGGGTCACCAATGTCGCGGCGCTTCTTGTCACACACGACCTGGGAGGACCGCAGTGCGGACGCAGGTGGGGGTGCCTTGGAAGTTGTCGTGCTGCCCATAGGCAGCACGTCTCTAGACGGACCGACTGCCATGATCCCCTTCTTCTTGGGAGCCATGGTGATCGAGGAAATGACGTGCTAACCGCTAGATGAGGTTTGCAGAACTCTCGGTCCCTGCCTGGAGCACCAAAGGTGTCAGTGAGAATGACACCTATGGGATCATGTGGATCCCTTCTACAGTTTGGCAGGGAAGAGGGGTGGTGCAAAGAGCAGATCTAATGTTCAACATGACAGATTTTTACCCAGGATCAGGTCATTGAGAAGCATAAAACCCTAGTTCTGCTTGAGTGTATATTCTGTGTTCTTGAGCTTTGCCTAGCTGCTACGCATGCAGGCTGGGCCGAGAGGTTCAAAATTCCGAATCCTCCTCCAGTATGTCGTGGGCCTCCTTTTATATGTCCAAGGGGTTGCCACAGTGGCACACAGGAGGTGTAAAGTAGCTACAGTGCCTATGTTTATCATCAGCGTCTTAGAACAAACGCATTAAATGAGTTGCTTACGTGCCCTTCAGCTTTATCGGGGACGGGAGTAGAAACCGTCCCGTCTGTCGTGGCCCCGCTCCATATTGACACGCGTCAATGCCGACGACGCATGCAGTGTTAAGTTGGCTGGCCAGCTGCTGCACTGGAGAGGCGGCAGGATCTTCATGAAGATCTGCATGCCACCATGCAGGCGCTTGCTAGGCTGGCAGGCTGGCCACTGCACTGGAGTGGTGACAGGGTGGCGGAACCTTGCCGTGGTCTTGATGATGTCCCCGGCAAGGATCTTGCCGGGGCCCCGCATACGTCCTTGACAAGGAACTTGTTGCGTACTTCGTCTTCTGGCCTTCACAAAGATCTGCACGCCACTACGCGCGCACCCCTGGGTCTTGGCCTTAGTGTTGTCGATGGTGTCAGTGCTCTCAACCACAAGGGTGGTCCTCTTGTTAGTGTTCTGTAATTCGTCCCGGCAAGGATCTTGCCGGGGTCTCGCAAGCCGTCCCGGCAAGTGTCGAATATCAGGTTCTGACAAAACCCTTAAGGTTCGAACTCTGGGTGTGCGTGAAGATCTTCCCCCTACCGAACCACGTCCCAACGCCTCGCCGTGAATCTAAGCTACACGATGAACAACACGAGGGACACAATGTTTATACTAGTTCTGGCCATCGTTTTGGTGTAATACCCTACTCTAGTTTTTGGTGTGGTGGATTACGTCAGGGGCTGATGATGAATAGTACAGAGGAAGAACAACCTCGTGAGAGGTGTTCTTGAGCTGGTGTGGTGTTCTACTTGGGATGGATTCGATCGGCCTCGATCAGATGGGATCTCCCCTCCAACTATGCTGGCTAGCTCTATATATAGAGGCCCTGGTCCTCTTCCCAAATATTGAGCCGGAAGGGAGCCAACAACGACTATTTTGAAGGGGAACAACTAGTACAAGTTGTCCTGACTAAAATTGGTCTACGACTGCCAAAGGCACTGGCGATAATGCCGTCTTGGGCACCATAGTGACCTCTGTCCTGCCGATCTGCTGGTCTTGGTCTCGTTGCACCGATATGGTAACCTTTGCTTGATGCCTCGGTACTCCGCGCCTGCACTTGCCCCCTTTGCACCAAAGAGGAAACGAGGACATTGCGCAGGCTGGCGCCCACCTGGCGCCCACCTGGTCTTGATCGTCATGGCTTCCGTCATGAGCACCTCGCGAGGTACTCCTGCCTTGATCTCTCCGCCTCCTCACGAGCCTGCCTGGCGAGGCCGCCCCTTGGGAAGCCTTGCGTCATCCGCCCCACAAGGCTCGGCCCCTCGCAAGGGTCTTGAGCTTGGGTTGATGGAGACGAACCGTACTGGGCCACTACTTGAGCCACGCCGCAGGCCGTAGGTAGGCAAGTCTGGGGACCGCCGTTCCCAGAACGCCGACAGTAGCCCCCGGGCCCAAGGTGCGCTCGGACTTGGCTTAGCAGCGAAGCCAAAGGGCAAGTGCGGAGTGCCGCGGGCCCCAACAGCCTGTGGCCTTGGGCGCCGTGTGGTAGTTGATTGGACGTGGGCATCTCTGCTTCCCCACGCTCCCCCAATATCTGCCTGGCTAGGCGGCCACGAAACCGTACACAATTATACTCTCTTTGCTGCCTGTGAGCTTCCTGTTCCCCTTTCTTCCTTGAGCCTCTGTTTCCGTCTCCAATCCGATTTCTGCTCTGCCCCCTCCCGCTGCCATGGCGCCAACAAAAAGGGAGAAAGGGAAGATGTCGGTGCCTTCCACCAGCTCGCCTCCGGCAATCGCGCCCGCCATCGGCCGGTCGCTGATACTCAATCCGGAAGCCTTGGACAAGGTCCGCTCCGCCCTTGCCTCCAGATTCAACGAGTGCGTAAGGACGACGGCTTGGCCTGCATCCCATGCCTCCTTCGACAGGGTCATCACGGAGGTTCGATTCTTCACCGACGCCTTGTGGGCTGGCCTGGTTCCTGCCTTCTCTGCCTTCTTCAATGCGGTGCTTTCCCACTACCAGATCCATATGATGCATCTCGATCCCCAATCCATTACTATTCTTGCTATCTTCGCCTTCGTCTGCGAAGCCATGGTGGGCATTGCCCCTTCCATTGCCCTCTTGCGCCACTTCTTCTCCTTGCGCCTGGCTGACCCAATGCAGTGCTCGGGGTGCGTGAGCTTCTAGGCCGTGCCAGAGACGGCCGCTCCGGGGATTGATTTTGGCCTTCCACCTTCCATGAGCGGGTTTCGGGAGCGGTGGCTGTACGTGGATGTCGCGGTTCCCAGCCCCCTGCTCGCGCATCCGACATTGCCTGCTATCCCCAATTCAGGCTGGGGTCACGAGGAGCTCGCGAGCCCCCAGCTCGATTTTATCTGGCGCCGATTTCAGAGGTTGAGGAAGCTTGGCATGACTGCGCCCAAGGTGGTGAAGGAGTTTCTCCAATGTTGCATCGCTCCTCTCCAGCGCCACTCTCGACCGATGTGGACCTTGATCAGGCATCAAGACTGCATGAGGCTTCAGGAGGATGATCTTGCGCCTAAAACGCTGAAGTAGGTGCTAAAGGTCTTGACTGGTGACCCCTCTCCGGGTGACATCCGACACGAGGGTAGCCTCCTGTATCTTTGCTCGGGTAGGGCCGAGTTCGCGAGGCAGATGCCCCATTTCAACGAATGGGGGTGGCGCCCAGCCAACCTCGTGGGGCCCCGCGAAAAATCCCGTCACCGTGGCTCCTCCCCCCGTCGCGCACGTCGCTCTTGCCTTAGGAGGTGGTGTAGGGAGGCAAGCAGCACTGGAGGCTGGGGATCTGGTGTCGAGATGCCGATGTCGCGCGGGGATCCCGTGGCGTCATCCTCCGGAGCTTGCGAAGCCCGTCCTGAGGCAGTCGCTAATGAAGGGATGCAACCTGCGGCTCCCGAGGCCGAACCCCCGAGTCCTCGGGAGGCCACCAGGAGGTGGTTCTGCCTGCTCCTCCCAACCTGGTGCCCCTGAGGCAGGTTACCTTGGTGCTTCTTCACCCATGCCACGCGCCAGTA
Organism: Triticum aestivum; assembly: GCF_018294505.1. Classification (NCBI taxonomy): domain Eukaryota; kingdom Viridiplantae; phylum Streptophyta; class Magnoliopsida; order Poales; family Poaceae; genus Triticum; species Triticum aestivum. The sequence goes on along the minus strand of NC_057813.1, from coordinate 427,166,114 downwards.
CTCATGTCGAGAGCTTGGGCCGGTTCCGCATAGACTTCGACGCCCTCCGCAAGAGGAAGGAGTCTTTGAGCGGCAGAGAGCGCCCCTGCCGGCCGCTGAAGCATAGGAAGTACTTCGCCATGGATGAGTAAGTCCCTCCTTGTAATTCCTCATTCGCTGTTCCCTTCGCCGACTGTGGCCCTTCAGGATCCCTCCTGCCGAGCCTGTGGAGCCAGCTAAGAAGTCGTATCCTCAGGTCTCTCCTCCATCGCTGGCCCCGAGCGCCCCGAACTTGTGTGCAGCCCCTGACACAAATTCGTCCAGAGAGGCAAGCCGGCCCGCCTGGTGCCTCGAGCCCGTGTCCTTGCCGCATTTCCTTTGCGACCTTGCCCGGGACGTGGTCAGCTTGCCTCGGGCTCCTTCTCTGATCGTGGGCGGCGAATGGTTGAAGTCGATCTTCGGCTCTTCTTCTGGGGATGGATCTGCACCGGGCTGGGCCCCTCGCGGGGCCCGTCTAGCGATTGTGGGGGCGCCAGCCCCCAGCCCCCTGCCGAGAGGGGGCGGACCTCCTCAAGGCCCTCCGCAAGTGCCGACGGCGGAGGACGGTGTCGATGACATGCTCAAGCTTGCGTGGGAGTGTAGTGCCATCCGCCAAGAGTTCTTCCGGAAGGCGACGGACGTGGCCAGCTAGCTTGGGGTAGAGCTCGCGGGCGAGGATGCGCGTCTTGAAGCTGAAGGCCTGCGGCTGGTTGAGAAGCGGCACAAGCTAAAGGCGGCCGTCAGTCTTGCACGTCACTAGCATGATCTTGACAATGCAAAGGCCGAAGCATCTCTCTTGGCCTCGCGAAAGGCCTGTTCCCGAGCCATTGTGGAGGCTCGAGAGGCAGACTTATGACGCGAGATTGCAGAGGAGCGAGCGTGGGAGCTCCAACCCTGGTGCAATTCCCTGGAGCAGCAAGTGGAGCTGCGCCAAGCTGCCCTTGCGTCGCTAAAGGGGACGCCCGTCGAAGAGGAGGATCTCCGGAAGCGCGAGGAAGCGCTGACGCTGGAGGCCGCCGAACGCAACCTCGATCTTGAATGGTTGGAGACGAGGGAGCGCCAGGTTACCCAGGCGGAGGATGATGTTGGCGCACGGGAGGTCCAAATCCAAGAAGAGATTGACCGCCGCGCGGCGGAAGTTCGCGCGGGTCATGAGTGCGAGTTTGGCGAGAGGTTGGAGCTGATCAAGGTCGAGGCTGCGGGCAGTACTGTCACTCTTAGGACCAAGCTGACTGAAGCTACGCAGCATGCTGAGGCCACCGCAGCCGCCCTAGTCACGGCGCAGGCTGAGTTGGCCTCCTCCCGTGCGGAGCTGCTTCTCCTCCAACGGAGGGTCGATGATGCCGAGTCCGTTGCGTGCCGGAATGAAACGAGATTCGCCAGCGGCAAACGCTGGAGCACATGCATGGCCCCATGCTGCGAACGCTCAGGGAAAGGTCCAACATGGCCCTGGGCAATATCTGCGACGCGACCGCTGAGCAGCCTCATGTGACCAACTACGCCGCTAATCTCTAGTTCTTCACTGACGTGGTGACGCATCTGGAGAATCGCTCTGAGAGGGAACGTCAGCTTGTGGAGGAGAGGAGCCGCTGCTTGCTCACGTGTGCATTCTCCCGTGTATTCCGTCATCTCTAGAACATTGACCCCCACTTTGACTCCGACGCCGCCATCGCCCCGGTGCCCGAGGCCATCCGAGGCGACCTGGCGCGATGGGTGGAGGACAATGTGGATGCACTTGTCCGGGCCTTCACCTCTGATGATGACGGGATGGTAGTTGTCATGGATGAAGGTGACGTGGTGAAGGGCGGCGAGGACGGCGCCAACAATGGAGACGGTGAAGCCAGCGACGTTTCTGGAGACGACCAAGGGGATGCGGTGAGCGACATGTCTGATTGATCCTGAGCCCCCCTGCTGTTTATCCGGCGCGGGAAAAGCTCAGGCGTGGCCCTGAAGGTTGTAAGAGCATTATGGGAGGGGAAGCCCCTCATGTAAAAAGGATTGTTGTCCATGCGTCGTTAAGGACGGCGCCGAATGGGCGCCCGCATGATGTTACGGGCCCTGAGATGAGTTGGTTGTTGTGATTTTACCTTTATTCTGGGCGAGCCTTGAGTAGTCTTGTGGTCACTCTCTGAGGGTCCTTCGGGGGACCTGTTGGCCATGTGGCGACAGCCTTGCGAGAGCGAGTGCCGGCCGTGGGACGGCGTGCGTGTGTGTGCTAAGCCCAGCCCCGCCCGCGAGGGGTTCGTGAGGGGGAGGCAGCTAGTGCGAATTCCAACTTGAGCAGAAACCGGAACATGAGAAATCACGCGAACAAGACAAGACATCCCTCCCCGCATACGCAAACACAAATTCAATTTCAACTTAAATCCGAAACGAGAAAGCTCGACCACACAAAAGGAAGCAAAAAACAAAAGGCTGCGTTCGGCACCTAGTCTAGTCTTCGGCGTCTTCTCACCAGCATGGAGCTAAGTGCTGCCACTGGGCGTGGGAGGGAGCCCCCGAGGCCCGAGGGCGGCTCTCTGGAGACTCCGGGGCGTGTACAGCCCGAACTCATTATTACATGAGAGTGTCATGGGCGGCGAGCTTCAAAGGCACTGGGCCTTCTTCACAGGTACCAGCCTTGCTTCATATCGCCAGATGAGGGCCCCGCCTTGCGCCACCCTCGACCACCATTGACGGCGACCGGAAACCAAGGACGACACCAATGGGGTAAAGGGGATGCCAGCAGTTCCCCCGACGACCACGGGTACTCTGCCGGGGGCAGGCCTTGCGTCACCTCCCCCGCAGAGGGCCTACCTCCGAGAAACACCTTGCTCCGCGCGCCATGAGGAGGGGCCTAGCTCCCAGCCCCTCTCCTGCAGCCCCCACTGCCCTCCTCCTAGGGGGAGGGAGGCCGCCACACTAGGGAAGCCTTCCGCCGCAGTGACCTGGACTTCCTGTGACCCATGGTTAGCATAAGCTTGCCCCTGAGGAATTAGCGGTACCTGATAGTTGCCGCCGCCAGCGTGGTTGGTGAGGCTTCCTTGAGGCTCCTGAAAGGGCTCGGCTTCTGGCATCTCTTCCTCCCAGCCTGGCCCGAGGAACGAGCCGTGGTCTTCTTCCAGTGTATATTCCCGATCCACCATGTGGGGCACGTAAGCCTCTGAGGTCGCTGCCCTGACGACTTCGCCGAAGCGCCCCACGCTCCACGCGGCTTGGCTCGGAGCACCATCTTGAGGGTGATAGGGTTGCGGCCCGCCGGGGGCCATAGGCAGCGATCCGCATGCCTTCACTCACCAGGGGCGATGCTGGTACAGCTTGACGCCTGCCGCTTATGGCCGAGCTGGTGTTCACGAAGCCTTGGGGTACGCCTGAGGGTGCACGGGCGCGGATGGGCCCGCCGTGTGATCCGCCCGGGGCCTGGGGTGGAAGCTGGACGCAGAAAGGGGCACCCCTGAAGGATCGGCATCCAGGAGCTCGGCGACACACTCCAGCAGCACGTCATGGCCGCTTTCTTGTAGCATATACCGTAGCAGCTCTTGAGCCACCGTGAGCGTGGCCTTCATGTTCACTTGCTCCCGTCAGGTGTGCGGCGTTGTGGCTGTGGCATGGTTTGAGGCCCTTGCTGCTGATCGCACCTGCCGCGGGGTGAGGGCAGGTGGCGCTTGACCGCGTCGCCCGCATCCCGCAGCGTTCTGCGGAGCGCGGGCTGCCTGAGGCGCGGGGTTGAGGTCACCTTGGGCGGGTGGCGCGGCGTGCGCAGGCCATGCCACCCAGCGGTTGGTGTCGGCCGTCGAGTCGCCGGACATGGATGCGACGAAACAACGGAACACAGGTCGGCGGAAAGAGGATTTCGGCGCACCCCAACCTGGCGCGCCAAATGTCGTATATCGGGTTCCGACAAAACCCTTAAGGTTTGAACTCTGGGGTGCGCGCGAAGATCTTCACCCTATCGAACCACGTCCCAATGCCTCGCCGTGAATCTAAGCTACACGATGAACAACACAAGGGACACAAGGTTTATACTAGTTCAGGCCACCATTGTGGTGTAATACTCTACTCTTGTTTGTGGTATGGCGAATTGCCTCAGGGGTTGATGATGAATAGTACACAGGAAGAACAGCCTCGCGAGAGGTGTTCTTGAGTTGGTGTGGTGTTCTACTTGGGATGGATTCGATTGGCCTCGATCAAATGGGATCTCCCCTCCTACTACGGTGGCTAGCTCTATATATAGAGGCCCTGGTGCTCTTCCCAAATATTGAGCGGGAAGGGAGCCAACAACGGCCATTTTGAAGGAGAACAACTAGTACAAGTTATCCTGACTAAAGTTGGTCTTCGACTGCCAAAGGAACTGGCGATGACACCGTCTTGGGCTCCATAGTGACCTCCGTCCTGCCGCTCTGCTGGTCTTGGTCTCGTTGTACCGGTATGGTAACCTTTGCTTGATGCCTCGGTACTCCGTGCCTGCGCTTGCCCCCTTTGCACCAAAGCGGAAACGAGGACACTGTGTAGGCTGGCACCCGCCAGGCGCCCGCGTGGTCTTGATCATCATGGCTTGCGTCATGAGCACCTCGTGAGGTACCCCTGCCTTGATCTCTCCGACTCCTCGCGAGCCTGCCTGGCAAGGCCGCCCCTAGGGAAGCCTTGCGCCGTCCGCCCCGCGAGGCTTTGCCCCTCGCGAGGGTCTTGAGCTTGGGTTGATGGAGACGGGCCATACTGGGCCCCTGCTTGAGCCACGCCACAGGCCGCAGGTAGGCAAGTCTGGGGACCCCCGTTCCCAGAACACCGACATCAAGGATATTGCCGGGGGTCCAGCTCGTCCTCTGTTCTCTAGTCTCTGGCTTGGCCGCTTCTCTTTTCCTTGTATCTAATTTTTATCCTCGGTCACCCTCTTCTTGCCTCGCCGCGCGTGGGGCTACGACTGCTCGTGCACAAGTATGGGGTGCTAAAGGGCCCAAACATGAATTTTAGAAGAGCTTTGGATTTACTAGATTTTAAAAGCCAGGTATCTCAATGTTTGCGGCCGAGTTACGGTGGCAGGGTGTTTGACATTCATTTCCATTTCTTGCATGAGACCTAAGCATGCAACCAAGGACACATATTTGAATTTTCAACTAATTTATATGCATTAGAGCATGTGCATGTAGTTCAAATTTGAATTATGCACATAAATGAATTGAAAACTCAATAAATGCATAAAAATGTCCAAACAAACCCCAAAAAATCGTGAAAATTGACACAACACTCCTATTGTTCTCTCTTGACACAAGAAATTTTTTGAAAGCAATAGGAGGAAATGGATATCGTTTCGTCCCCAAAGGTGGGACGTTCCCTACCGAAACCATCGGGCTTGTTGTGAGAAGCTCAGGTTTGTGAGAAGCGTATCCCCAAACCTGCCCAAAACGGGACAAAAAATTGACCATGGCATGTTGATGCCGCTCCATGATAGCATGCCAAGTTTCAAGAATTTCAGACCAGCTTTGGATTTTCTAGAATTTAAAAACCAGATATCTCAATGTTTGCGGCCGAGTGACGGTGGTAGGGTGTTTGACATTCATTCCCATTTCTTGCATGGGACCTAAGCATGAAACCAAGGACACAGATTTGAATTTTCAATCAATTTATATGCATTAGAGCATGTGCATGTAGTTCAAATTTGAATTATGCACATAAATTTATTGAAAACTCAATTAGTGCATAAAAATGTCCAAACGAACCTCGAAAAATCCCAAAAATTGACACAACACTCCTGTCGTTCTATGTTCACACGAGAAATTTTTTGAAAGAAATAAGAGGCAATGGATATCATTTTGTCCCCAAAGGTGGGACATTCCCTACTAAAACCATCAGGCTTGTTGTGAGAAGCTCTGGTTTGTGAGAAGCATATCCCCAAACCTGCCCCAAATGGGACAAAAAATTTACCACGGCATGTTGATGTCGCTCCATGATAGCATGCCAAGTTTCATGAATTTCAGACAAGCTTTGGATTTACTAGAATTTAAAAACCAGGTATCTCAATGCTTGCGGCCGAGTGACGGTGGCAGGGTGTTTGACATTCATTCCCATTTCTTGCATGGGACATAAGCATGCAACCAAGGACACAGATTTGAATTTTCAACCAATTTATATGCATGTGCATGTGGTTCAAATTTGAATTATGCACATAAATGCATTGAAAACTCCATTAATGCATAAAATGTCCAAATGAACCCCGAAAAATCCCAAAAATTGACACAACACTCCTGTTGTTCTATGTTCAAACGACAAAAAAATTGAAAGCAATAAGAGGCAATGGATATCGTTTCATCCCCAAAGGTGGGACGTTCCCTACCAAAACCATCAGGCTTGTTGTGAGAAGCATATCACCAAACCTGCCCCAAATGGGACAAAAAATGTACCACGGCATGTTGATGCCGCTCCATGATAGCATGCCAAGTTTCACGAATTTCAGACGAGCTTTGGATTTACTAGAATTTAAAAACTAGGTATCTCAATGTTTGCGGCCTAGTGATGGTGGCAAGGTGTATGAAATTCATTCCCATTTCTTGCATGGGACCCAAGCACGCAACCAAGGACACATATTTGAATTTTCAACTAATTTATATGCATTAGAGCATGTGCATGTAGTTCAAATTTGAATTATGCACATACATGCATTGAAAACTCAACTAATGCATAAAAATGTCCAAACGAACCCCAAAAATCCAAAAAATTGACAAACACTCTTGTTGTTCGATGTTGACATGAGAAAATTTTGAAAGCAATAAGAGGCAATGGATATCGCTTCGTCCCCAAAGGTTGGACGTTCCCTACCGAAACCATCAGGCTTGTTGTGAGAAGCATATCCCCAAACCTTCCCCAAACGGGACAAAAAATTTACCATGACATGTTGATGTTGCTCCATGATAGCATGCCAAGTTTCACGAATTTCAGATGAGCTTTGGATTTACTAGAATTTAAAAACTAGGTATCTCAATGTTTGCGGCTGAGTGACGGTGGCAGGGTGTTTGACATTCATTCCCATTTCTTGCATGGGACCTAAGCATGCAACCAAGGACACATATTTGAATTTTCAACTAATTTATATGCATTAGAGCATGTGCCGTTGTGATCCCATTATGTAATTCAAATCAACACGAAAAATCAAGTAGATCCCACACAGTTAATTATCACCAACCGTGCGAGACGCAGCACAAAATATCTTGGAGCACCATCGGAGTATAGTACGCATACGGCTTATGTGAGAAGGTGAGACGACTACAGTCCACAGCCTGCTCTGAATAAGGGACCATGTCTGATGACACTTTGTGCACCAGTTTTTTTGCTGAAACGATTCCAAATTTTCGGCTTCCACAAAAATATCTACCTCACCGCCCCTCCCCCTTACCAAAAGCCACATTTCCCCTGTTTCCGCCTTCCTTTCCAAGTTGAAATCTTCACTCCTTGCTTGCAGCACTGCCTCCTCCCCGGCGAACCTATTCACGTTGCTCGGCCTCGCCTATCCGGGAAGGTAATCCACACCTGACCCCCATGATCCTCCTTGTTCCACATCCCACATACCCCAGCCACCGGCGCGACACCTTCCATCCAAACCACCAACCCCTCCACCAAATAAGTGCTGCCCTAAGCCATGGTGCACGCAGTATAGCCAGGATCTCAAGGAGCATTTGGCGGCGGAGAAGAAAATCGTGGGCGCACGCGCAGATGAGGTCGCAATGGCTGCCATTCATGCCGACCCCTAGATCTTGGAGGAGCACCTCGCCTTCGAGGCCACCTTCGACGCCTCGTGCACCAACGTCGCGACGCGGTTGGCTGCTTTAAACGATAGTTGGCGTTTTCTCGAGGCCACCCTCGGTGCCTTGGACGAAGACTACGAGGTGTTTTCTCAGCATGCACGTGCTTATATACCTCATCTCGAGAGCCAGCAGGTTGGTGCCCGGAGCAGCTCAGGCAACTCACCACTACGACGAATGCACCCGCGATGCAGAGGCACCACCCTCTTCCATGTCCAAGGAGCCAATCATCATAGATATCTCGGACAATGAGGAGTAGCTTGTCTTATTAGCTTACTATAAGGACCCATGTTCAATTTGCTAGCTACTACCTTTCCTTAAGAAATTCTAGTGAATTGTGCTATCTACTTTTACCATGCAATCTTCTGCTCTAGTGTATATGTTCTATATGTCATTCAATGTGGTGTTCAGTTAACTGTTTGGTTCAATTCTGCAAATGTGATGTTTAATTCTTCAGGGTGCAATTTTCCAAGTTGTCAAGCATGCTTGGTTTGGTTAACTGTCTGGTCTTCTATTAGGAGTATGTTATATTGTTCAATGTGGTGCTTACTTAATGTTTGGTTAATTGGTTGTGGTGTTTAGTTAACTGTTTGGTTCAATTCTGCAATGCGATGTTCAATTGTTGTGGGTGCATTCTTTTATTGTATACAATGTGAGAAATAAATCGAATTTGACTGTACTAAATACATGAGAAACAAATACAATTGCTATATTTCCAAGTTGTTAAGCATGCTTGGTTTGCTTAACTCTCTGATTTTCTATGAGCAGTATGTTATATTATGCAATGTGATGCTCGGTTAATATTTGGTTCATTTGTTGTGGCGTGTTAACTGCTTGGTTCAATTCTGCAATGTGATGCTCAATTGTTGTGGGTGCATTCTGTTATTGTATACCATGTGAGAAATAAATCAAATTTGGCTATACTAAATACATGAGAAACTAATACAATTGCAATATTTCCAAGTTGTTAAGCATGCTTGGTTTGGTTAACTGTCTGATCTTCTATTAGGAGTATGTTATATTGTGCGATGTGGTGTTCAGTTAACGTTTGGTTCATTTGTTATGGTGTTTAGTTAACTACACATGCATGGTCTGTTGTCTAATAGCACATTACTATGCAATTGTATGAACCATTCTAATATTTTGGTTTTTAACAATTTGGTCTTGCACATGTAGGTCCCGTGGCCAGAGGTTTTGACCCACTGTTTGACCCTTTTTGCATATGGGGAAATGAGTTGTCCATGAATATCAATCAAGTCAAGAAACTCAAAAAGATTGTTAGGATAAAGAAATTAGCGGCAAAGAAAAACAAAATCTTTGTATGCACAATGGAGAAGACATCAGTTCACTACAAGATGGTACTAACTATTATACCTTGCCTGTTTTTATTCCTTTGCCCCATTTCCAATATAGAGAAGATATTTATGCACATCCTTGTTTTCAGGCCTTTCCAAAGCAGTTCATTGATGATTACCTCTCAAATCACCTCTATGGTTAGGAGGCGAGGAAAGTTTTCATACAACACCTATGGTTCAATATTGAAGTGTTCCTAAGAGGACCAAGGATGGACGGTCAATCATCCACATGCACTGGCCTAAAGTTCCAAAGACCTTCAACATGAATGAAGGCTCAATATTCGCCTTCCCCTTCAACAGTTTTCCAGATGAGATGCATCTATCCATGTCGGCATTCTGGGAACGGGGGTCCTCAAACTTGCCTGCCTGCGGCCTGCTGCGTGGCTCAACCAGTGGCCCAGTACGACCCGTCTTCATCAACCAACACTCAAGACCCTCGCGAGGGGCCAAGCCTCGTGGGGCGGATGACACAAGGCCTCCTCAGGGGCGGCCTCACCAGGCAGGCTCGTGAGGAGGCGGAGAGATCAAGGCAAGGGGTACCTCGCGAGGTTCCCATGATGCAAGCCATGACGATCAAGACCAGCCGGGCGCCAGCCCACGCAGTGTCCACATTTCCTCTTTGGTGCAAAGGGGGCAAGCGTGGGCGCGAAGCATTAGGAAAAGGTTTCCTTATCGGTGCAACGAGACCAAGACCAGCAGGGGGGCAGGACGGAGGTCACCATGGAGCCCAAGACGGTGTCACCACCAGTGCCTTTGGCAGGCGAAGACCACCTTTAGTTAGGATAGCTTGTACTACTTGTCCCCTTTCAAAATGGCCATTGTTGGATCCCTTCCCGCTCAATATTTGGGAAGAGGACCAGGGCCTCTATAAATAGGGCTAGCTACCACCATAGAGAGGGCAGATCGCTTCCTCCCCAAGCACACCATAAAACACGTGAATTCTTCCTCTGTACTGTTCGTCATCATCCCAAGAGGCAATCCACCACACCAAACACAGGAGTAGGGTATTACACCACAACGGTGGCCCGAACCTGTATAAATCCTGTGTCTCTTGTGCTGTTCTTCGTGCTAGCTTAGAGATCGCGGCGAGGCTGAGGGCGTGTTTCGGTAGGGAGAGATCTTCGTGCGCACCCCAGTGTTCGAACCTTAAGGGTTTTGCCGGAACCTGATATCCGACATTTGGCGCGCCAGCTAGGGGTGCGTCGGAATCCTCTTTCCGCTGATCTGCGTCCCATCACTTCATCGCATCCATTGCAGACGCTCGCCGAGCTCGCACCGAGCGCCGAGCTGCTCCCGCCACCCGCGTCACCCAGACGGCTCCCGTCGGTGGGTGTCAAGCCCAATATGAGATATTATCCTAAAGAGATTCGAAGGTCCCACCAAGGATAGAACCGCATATTGAAACGCTTTTGCAAGCTGGATATCATTACATCAACATTACATAATAGATGGGGATACATACAAAAGGCATACAATGCCCCACAACTATAACATCACAATACATAAGAGCATCATCTGGCTACGGATGAAACACAAATAGAAACTCAAGCGACATCCACCCTGCTAGCCCAGGCTGCCGACCTGGAACCTATCCCCTGATCGAAGAAGCAGAAGAAGAACTCAACGCAAGCAAGCATCGCTCTAGCGTCATGATCATCGATTAACATGTACCTACAACTGTTATTGTAGTAATCTGTGAGCCATGAGGACTCAGCAATCCCATTACCATGGGTATCAAGACTAGCAAAGCTTAATGGGGAAGGAAGGGTAAAGTGGTGAGGCTGCAGCAGCGACTAAGCATGATATGGTGGCTAACATACACAAAAAAGAGCGAGAAGAGAGCAAGCGGAACGGTCGTGAAGCTAGCAATGATCAAGAGGTGATCCTGAACTCCTACTTACGTCAAACATAACCCAAAACCGTGTTCACTTCCCGGACTCCGCCGAAAAGAGACCATCATTGCTACACACGCGGTTGATGCATTTTAATTCGGATCTAGTGTCAAGTTATCTACAACCGGACATTAACAAATTCCCATCTGCCCATAACCGCGGCACGGCTTTCGAAAGTTTAAACCCTGCAGGGGTGTCCCAACTTAGCCCATGATAAGCTCTCGCGATCAACGAAGGATATACCTTCTCCCGGGAAGACCCGATCAGACTCGGAATCCCGGTTTACAAGACATTTCGACAATGGTAAAACAAGAAAAGCAAAGCCTCCCGATGTGCCGACAAATCCCGATAGGAGCTGCACATATCTCGTTCCCAGGGCACATCGGATGAGCCAGACGTCAGGTTGGCATAGACCCTGGTTGCCTAGGGGGCGCCAGACATCGCTCGGTCTGGACCAGCACTTGGAGAAGCATTGACCCGGGGGGGTAAAAATAAAGATGACCCTCGAGATGCGCGACTCCCAAAGGAAAAAAAGTCTAGGTGAGGCAAATGGTAAAACCAATGTTGGGCCTTGTTGGAGGAGTTTTATTCAAAGCAAACTGTCAAGGGGGTCCCATAAATCACCCAACCGCGTAAGGAACGCAAAATCCGGGAACATAACACCGGTATGACGGAAACTAGGGCGGCAAGAGTGGAACAAACCACTAGGCATAAGGCCGAGTCTTCCACCCTTTACCAAATATATAGATGCATTAATTAAATAAGAGATATTGTCATATCCCAACATAATCATGTCCACCATGGAGCAATCTTCAACTTCACCTGCAACTAGGAACGCTATAAGAGGGCTGAGCAAAGCGATAACATAGCCAAGCAACGGTTTGCTAGGAAGGGTGTCAAAGGTTAGAGGTTCATGGCAATTTGGGGAGGCTTGAAGAACAGGTGGTAGGTAGCGCAGCATAGCGATAGAACGAAACAACTAGCATAGCAATGATAGTAATGAGATCCAGGGTAGCGGTCATCTTGCCTGAAATCCCGCAAGGAAGAAGAACGAGTCCATGAAGAAGATGAAGCCACGAAGACGAACCAAGCGTAGACGAACGAATCCTCACGATCGCAACGAAACGGGAACTATCGAGAAGAAGCACACAACATAGTAAACACACCACACATGAACAAGGCATGATGCACACACAAGCATGATGTAATACAAGACTACATGAAGCTACTCATGGCAAGGGATGATGGAAACAAGAGCAACACATCAAGGCAAGTTTAAATGAGGCCGGGAACAACATATAACAATTTCGGTAAGTCCTCATATGCAAATTTCGAAGTTGGTCCAGATCTGAATAAACCTTATGTTCAAGTTGTTAAACAGCAAGTTAAGATGCACAAAGAAGATCTACACACGATTCTAGTCAAGTTACATATAAAGTTCATTAGATTCGGAGCTACGGCCTAGAAGATATGAGCAAAACAAGCACGACATTGATGCAAAATGCATACAAACATCAAACAAACACCTCAAAACATGGATGCAACATGATAATATGAAACTCTATGCAAAATCAAGCAATTTTCATATAGAGCACTCTGAAAACGGAGCAACGGTTCAACACACATACTCTATACAAGTCATAACAACAATCTGTCCAAAATAGCAACTAGGCATCTTGCAAGCATCATAAAAATATGCTACAGCACTGGAACATGAGAATAGAAGGCATGGACATGATGTACAGGTAAATCATGACAAAACATGAACACTGAGCTATCTCCAGAAAACACTAGAACATGCTCCAAAACACATGGCAAGATTGCAAACAATAACAGTTTCAGACTTTGCAGAAATAACATCAGGTTGCAATGTTTAGAGCTACCAAACAACATGTTACAGGAACTTATCATGGAAAAGAAAGGTATGGTATGATACTACTAAATGCATAGAACAAAAGACCCTTACTGACCATGAGCCAAAAAGTATCAGAAGATACGATGGCGTCCATGTAAACATGGCAAGTTATATGACAGATTCATACATGGCAGGAACAACGATAAGTAGGCATGTTGCTGAGCTTGTACCACTCACCACAGAGTAATACATGGCATGGAAAGGCAACAAATAGTAAGAAGACATATTTATGAAGCTAAGCATGGCAAGAGCAAGTTCATAGGGTGCATGGATCACTAGCAAAGCACATGGCAAAACTGGAACTTAATGTTAACAGGTTGACAACAACATTATTTAGCAACTTTGGAGCAAGATTACAACAAGTTACAGCAAGCTATAAATGCAACTAGAAGCATGGGAAGGATAGAGCATGACATGTATAACAAAACATCCTTAGTGAACATCTCCAGATTATGCATAGTATGACTTGTAGCAGCAGGTTTACATAGCACCACAAAATAACAGATTCAGCCTAGCAAAACAGCAACAACAAGTACACTACTTCACGAGCTCGATTCACTCACCACAAGTCATTGCATGACAAGATAAGCTTAGCGTCAGAAAGAAGACATGTTTATGAAACTAACAAAGGCAAGAACAAGTTCATAGCATGCAAGGATCAACTACAACAACCTTGGCAAAATTGAATAACATGTAAACAATCTGCCAGGAAATATTTTATAGCAAAAGTAGAGCAAGACAATGACATGCTAGACTACTCCATAATTGCAAATAGGGGAATGAATGGATAGAGAAAAACCATATGTTCAAAACATCCTTACTGAAGTATCTCAAAATATGCTTGGATCTCTCTGTAGCATCAAGTTTACATGGCATAAAAATAACAGCAGAACAGGGACTGAAATCAGCAACTTCACGAAGCCTAGTTTGCATGCTTGTTCTAGTCACCACATTGATCACAAAAATACATGGCATACACCACTGTAAATATGGCATGATGTAGCACAAAACACATGTAGACATCAACCTCATAGGATGCACACATCAAACATGGCAAAAAAGACAAATGAACATATTCTGTTAACAGTCAGTAGACAACATTATATAGCACTCTTGCAACGATGCTTCAGGAATCAAGATGGACTCAAATGAACATGATGCAATGGAATTAAATGAAGTACTCATTGAGACGAACAATTTGATATGCTACACGCCCAAAACGGAGCCATGGATGCAGAGTTATGATGCGATGAACAGGGGCTAAAAATATGCAATAATTCGGGGACTTAGGCATTTCCGGGGTCAACCTTGTCAGATCTGGGCACGGATTGCGAGGATCGCCGGAGCTGGACGTGGTGGTGGCCGGAGAGGGGGGAAGAGCATGCCAGAGGAGGGGGAGTCGCCGGATCCGGGTGCGGGGTCGCCCGATCTGGCCGGAGCCACGCCGAGGAGCGACGGGGCGCGCGCCGGTGGAGCTTCACGGCCGGAGGCGGCCGTCCATGGGAGCGACGGCGGCGGTTGCCGGCGGGGGCGTGGCGATGGCGGGGTCGAGCGGCAGCGTGCCGGCGGGAGGCGGGGCCGGGCGCGTGGGCGGCGGGGTCTTGCCGGCCGGGACAGTCGGCGGCGGGCCGCAGGGGCCGAGGCGGCGGGGTCCGGCCGGCCTGGCGGCGGGGACGGCGCCGGAGGGCGGAGCAGGCTCGGGGGAGCGGGTCGCGGCCGCGGGGCGCCTGTGGGCACGCGGCGGCGGCCGCCGGGCCTGGCGGGCCGGATCTGGGCCCGCAAGGCCTGGCGCGACGCGGGTGGCCGGGGCGACGACACTTGGTGGCTGCGGGTTGGAGGAGACGGCGGCGGAGGCGACGTGTCGGCGCGCGATTCGCTGAGGGGGCAGTGGCGGACATGTCCGGTGGGGCGCAGACATGTCCGGCGGCTGGAGGAGGAAGAAGCTAGGGTTAGGGTAGGATTTCATCCGTGAATTTCGGGGGGAGGGGCTAATTTATAGATAGAGGGAGCTAGGAGAGTCCAAATGGAGCATGATTTTCGCCCACACGAACATGATTGAACGACCGAGAGCATGAAGTGGGTTAGGATGGGTTTTGAGCCACTTTGGAAGGGTGTTGGGCTGCAAAGAGAAAGGGGGGTTTCGGGCTACGTGGTTAACCGTTGGAGTACCAAACGACCTCCAAATGGCACGAAACTTGACAGGCGGTCTACCGGTGCTATACCAAGGCCGCTTGGCAAACCTCGGGCCATTCCGAGAAAGTTTAATACCCGCACACGAAAAGAGGCAGAAGGGGGCGCCGGGGAACATAGGACTGCCGGATTGCAAAACGGACAACGGGGAAAATGCTCGGATGCATGAGACGAACAAGTATGCAAAATGAAATGCACATGATGACATGATAAAATGCAACACGCAAGCACAAGACATGGCAACTACGGCGAATAACTGGAAGACACCTGGCGCATCGAATCCGGGGCATTACAACACTCCTCCACTAACAAGAGATCTCATCCCGAGATCTTAGGACCGAGACGGAAGGGAATAGGATGTGGTGAAGCAAGAACTAAAGAGAAGAAGCAAAGAATCAAGAGCACTCGAGAATAAGAGAGGAACGACGAGAATGACGAGAATCGAAAGCTCACGGAATCAGATAGACTATGAAACCACTCCGGTTAGAACGCGATAAGAAATGATTAAGACTGAAAGGATTTAGGCAGCACTCCGGCTGAAAATGGAAGGAAAAGAACATGAACTTGAGAGGATGGAATGATACTTGATGAAGACATGACACAAAACCTCTGGAAAGAATTAAAAGAGTTGAATGACAAGAACGGAGAAGAAAATGACAACTTGTGCCACGAATGAAATAGAAAGCAACCTTAGAAGAAAAGATTGAATGGAGTTGTTGAGAAAATTCAACAACGAAAAGAATAAGCTTGTCGTGGACTTATGAATAACATCTCAGAAATTATGAGGTGATAACCAGCCGCAAACGGAAATGATTGAATAGCTGAGAGGAACGAAGGAATGCAAAACTCCACTTCCCAAGAAAATGAAGAATTATTTGCTCTTCAAGACGGGAGAAGAAAAGATACTTGAACTCCTCCAACAAAATCTTGATGAACTCTTGAAGAAAAGATTAAATCATGAAGAACCACCATGAAGAACTCCGGTAACAAAAGGATGATGAGATAGAATGAAGGATGAAAGAATTAGATGAGCCTTGCGATGATTTAGATGGAGGTTCCGACAAAATTATCAAGGAAAATTTGAACTCTGGAAAAGAAAAGATGAAAACACTTGGAACTAGAATTTATTCCTCACGAACAAACTTCGAAGAAAAGGGATTAATCACTTTGAGGAAATAAGAATAAGATTTATTGTATGCTTATCCTTCTTCAAATTAAATTGATGACTAGCCATGGATTTCGCATACTACTTATTCTTCTTGAGAAGGATTGAGAAGAGATATAGCGCCACCTTGAGAAGGTCTTCATGAACCACCGGTAGGATTCGAAAGAACGAATCGATTAAAATGATAATCAAGGAAAAAGAGTCTTGAACGATCCACCGTAAGAATTCGGAAATGACTGATGAAAGAGAAAGAATCACCAAGAAGAATTAGAAGAACCAATAAGCTAGAGGGGATTTAGATGCAAAAGAACAAATAGATCATGAGCTGATTAAAGAACACTTGAATGAAGCACCGGGATAAATAGAGAATGATAAATGGAATGATGACCTCCGGTGAAACGAAAGATTGATCAACTCCTGAAATACTCCGGGTGGATAAAAAGAATATCTGACAAATGGAATAATTCGCGAGGATAACATGAAGCTAGAACCACAAAACTTCGAGAAAACAGACAAGATTTAGAGGAAAAACACTTCTTCGGTCTTCACAAGACGACAAGAAACACCACCAAAACTACTGAGATATTCCGGGAGAATGGAAAGCAAAGAGGTTGAGGCAACAATGAAATGATTTGAAATCGATCTTGAAAAGCATGTGACTGATGGAATCCATTTTTAAGTCACACTTGAAAAGAATTGAGAATAACTCCGGAGGAATTAGAGGAGTCAGGTATTGGAAAAGCCCTCTGGGTTAGGGCCCACTAAAATAGAACGCTATTGGAAAGGGATGTTGAATAGATAGATGATGCACCGGAACAATTTAAATATTTAAATGAGGTGACAACCTCAAATTCATTGGAACACAGACGAATCTCCTGAGATGTCTTGAACACTCCGGAAGGATAAACTGGCGAGAGGCGAACGAGCAATGAAAACACTTGATTCAAGGAAAAGAATGTGATCAACCCAAAAAACTTGAATTGAGTCCACCAGAGAAGAGATGGAGAATGCCGCACAAAACGAGAATACACCGGTTGAAACAATTGACGAAAGACTGAAGAGGCTCCACACGAATGAAATTCATGGTCGAAACAGACTCGGGCTCCGGGAAGAAGAGGGTGGGAGGGCGGGAAAACAAAGGCAACTTGGAAGGGGGAGCCGATGAATATCTTGAAAAGAAAACACCGGTTGAAATCATTGAGGAGAGAGAGCAAAAACTTCGCACGAGTAGGATGGATACTCGATGACGGACTCTGGCTCCGAGATGAAAAGGGGTGGGCGGGTGGGAAAAGAAAACAACTTAGGATTGAACTTGGCAAAGATTAAGAGGCTCGAGTCAACTTGACGAGAAATGCACCAGATGCAAAGAGCTGGGGAACAACGATCATAAAACTAGCTGCGTGATCCTAAAGAAAAATTTGAAGGAGAAGAGGAGTAATTCAAAACACCTATGTCAAGATTCCTCACCAGAGCGACGAAGAGGTTGAGGAGTAAAAAGAATTCCTACTCTCCGATATAACTAGACTCCGAAAATGGTTTTCTTCTAGATTCAACAACGGCCAAACTACACGATCAATCAAGGGGGCTCCTAGGGTCGGTCGAGGCTCTGATACCAACTTGTCACGCCCAATATGCGATACTATCCTAAAGAGACTCAAAGGTCCCACCAAGGATAGAACCGCATATTGAAACGCTTTTGCAAGGTGGATATCATTACATCAACATTACATAATAGATGGGGATACATACAAAAGGCATACAGTGCCCCACAACTACAACCTCACAATATATAAGAGCATCATCCGGCTACGGATGAAACACAAATAGAAACTCAAGCGACATCCACCCTGCTAGCCCAGGCTGCCGACCTGGAACCTATCCCCTGATCGAAGAAGCAGAAGAAGAACTCAACGCAAGTAAGCATCACTCTCGCGTCATGATCATCGATTAACCTGTACCTGCAACTGTTGTTGTAGTAATCTGTGAGCCACGAGGACTCAGCAATCTCATTACCATGGGTATCAAGACTAGCAAAGCTTAATGGGGAAGGAAGGGTAAAGTGGTGAGGCTGCAGCAGCGACTAAGCATGATATGGTGGCTAACATACGCAAAAAAGAGCGAGAAGAGAGCAAGCGGAACGGTCGTGAAGCTAGCAATGATCAAGAGGTGATCCTGAACTCCTACTTACGTCAAACATAACCCAAAACCGTCTTCACTTCCCGGACTCCATCGAAAAGAGACCATCACGGCTACACATGCGGTTGATGCGTTTTAATTCGGATCCGGTATCAAGTTATCTACAACCGGACATTAACAAATTCCCATCTGCCCATAACTGCGGGCACGGCTTTCGGAAGTTTAAACCCTGCAGGGGTGTCCCAACTTAGCCCATGATAAGCTCTCGTGATCAACGAAGGATATACCTTCTCCCAGGAAGACCTGATCAGAATCGGAAACGCGGTTTACAAGACATTTTGACAATGGTAAAACAAGACCAGCAAAGCCTCCCGTTGTGCCGACAAATCCCGATAGGAGCTGCACATATCTCGTTCTCAGGGCACACCGGATGAGCCAGACATCGGGTTTGCATAGACCCTAGTTGCCCAGGGGGCGCCGGACATCACTCGGTTTGGACCATCACTTGGAGAAGCACTGGCCCGGGGGGGTAAAAATAAAGATGACCCTCGGGATGCGCGACTCCCAAGGGAAAAAGGCTAGGTGAGGCAAATGGTAAAACCAATGTTGGGCCTTGCTGGAGGAGTTTTATTCAAAGCGAACTAACAAGGGGGTCCCATAAATCACCCAACCGCGTAAGGAATGCAAAATCCGGGAACATAACACCGGTATGACGGAAACTAGGGCGGCAAGAGTGGAACAAACCACCAGGCATAAGGCTGAGTCTTCCACCCTTTACCAAATATATAGATGCATTAATTAAATAAGAGATATTGTGATATCCCAACATAATCCTGTCCACCATGGAGCAATCTTCAACTTCACCTGCAACTAGCAACGCTATAAGAGGGCTGAGCAAAGCGGTAACATAGCCAAGCAATGGTTTGCTAGGAAGGGTGTCAAAGGTTAGAGGTTCATGGCAATTTGGGGAGGCTTGAAGAACAGGTGATAGGTAGCGCAGCATAGTGATAGAACGAAACAACTAGCATAGCAATGATAGTAATGAGATCCAGGGTAGCGGTCATCTTGCCTGAAATCCCGCAAGGAAGAAGAATGAGTCCATGAAGAAGATGAAGCCATGAAGACGAACCAAGCGTAGACGAACGAATCCTCACGATCGCAACGAAACGGGAACTATCGAGAAGAAGCACACAACATAGTAAACACACCACACATGAACAAGGCATGATGCACACACAAGCATGATGTAAGACAAGACTACATGAAGCTACTCATGGCAAGGGATGATGCAAGCAAGAGCTACACATCAAGGCAAGTTTAAATGAGGTCGGGAACAACATATAACAATTCCGGTAAGTCCTCATATGCAAATTTCGAAGTTGGTCCAGATATGAATAAACCTTACGTTCAAGTTGTTAAAAAGCAAGTTAAGATGCACAAAGAAGATCTACACACGATTCTAGTCAAGTTACATATAAAGTTCATTAGATTCGGAGCTACGGCCTAGAAAATATGAGCAAAACAAGTTAAGCATGACATTGATGCAAAATGCATACAAACATCAAGCAAACACCTCAAAACATGGATGCAACATAATAATATGAAACTACATGCAAAATCAAGCAAGTTTCATATAGAGCACTCTCAAAACGGAGCAACGGTTCAACACACATACTCTATACAAGTCATAACAACAATCTGTCCAAAATTGCAACTAGGCATCTTGAAAGCATCAAAACAATATGCTACAACACTCAAACATGAGAATAAAAGGCATGGACATGATGTACAGGTAAAGCATGACAAAACATGCACACTGAGTTATCTCCAGAAAACACTAGAACATGCTCCAAAACACATGGCAAGATTGCAAACAATAACAGTTTCAAACTTCGCAAAAATAACATCAGGTTGCAATGTTTAGAGCTACCAAACAACATGTTACAGGAACTTATCATGGCAAACAAAGGCATGCCATGATACTCTAAATGCATAGAACAAAAGTCCCTTATGTAAACATGGCAAGTTATATGACAGATTCATATATGGTAGGAACAACAATAAGTAGGCATGTTGGTGAGCTTGTACCACTCACCACGGAGCAATACATGGCATATAAAGGCAACAAATAGTAAGAAGGCATATTTATCAAGCTAAGATTGGCAAGATCAAGTTCATAGGGTGCATGGATCACTAGCAAAACACATGGCAAAACTGGAACTTAATGTTAACAAGCTGACAGCAACATTATTGAGCAACTTTGGAGCAAGATTACAACAAGTTACAGCAAGCTATAAATGCAACCAGAGGCATGGATGGATAGAGCATGACATGTATAACAAAACATCCTTAGTTAACATCTCCAGATTATGCATAGTATGACTTGTAGCAGCAGGTTTACATAGCACCACAAAATAAGATTCAGCCTAGCAAAACAGCAAGAGCAAGTACACTACTTCACGAGCTCGATTCACTCACCACAAGTCATTGCATGACAAGATAAGCTTAGAATCAGCAAGAAGGCATGTTTATGAAACTAACAAAGGCAAGAACAAGTTCATAGCATGCAAGGATCAACTACAACAACCTTGGCAAAATTGAATAACATGTAAACAATCTGCCAGGAAACATTTTATAGCAAAAGTATAGCAAGAAAATGACATGCTAGGCTACTCCATAATTGCAAACAGGGGCATGAATGGATGGAGAAAAATCATATGTTAAAAACATCCTTACTGAAGTATCTCAAAATATGCTTGGATCTCTCTGTAGCATCAAGTTTACATGGCATAAAAATAACAGCAGAACAGGGACTGAAATCAGCAACTTCACGAAGCCTAGTTTGCATGCTTGTTCTAGTCACCACATTGATCACAAAAATACATGGCATACACCACTGCAAAGATGGCATGATGTAGCAAAAAACACATGTAGACATCAACCACATAGGATGCACACATTAAACCTGGCAAAAAAGACAAATGAACGTATTCTGCTAACAATCAGCAGACAACATTATATAGCACTCTTGCAACGATGATTCAGGCGTCAAGATGGACTCAAATGAACATGATGCAATGGAATGAAATGAACTACTCGTTGAGACGAACAATTTGATATGCTACACGCCCAAAACGGAGCCACGGATGTGGAGTTATGATGCGATGAACAGGGGCTAAAAATATGCAATAATTCCGGGACAGGCGTTTCCAGGGTCAACCTTGTCGGATCTAGGAACGGATTGCGAGGATCGCCGGAGCTGGACGTGGTGGTGGCCGGAGAGGGGGGAGAGCTCGCCGGAGGAGTGGGAGTCGCCGGATCCGGGTGCGGGGTCACCGGATCTGGCCGGAGCCGCGCCGAGGAGCGACGGGGCGCGCACCGGCAGAGCTTCACGGCTGGAGGTGGCAGTCCATGGGAGCGACGGCGGCGGTTGCCGGCGGGGGCGCGGCGATGGCGGGTTCGAGCGGCAGCGTGCCGGCGGGAGGTAGGACCGGGCACGCGGGCGGCAGGGTCCGGCCGGCCGGGACAGTCGGCGGCGGGGTGGAGGGGCCGAGGCGGCGGGGACGGCGGCGGAGGGCGGAGCAGGCTCGAGGGAGCAGGCCGCGGTGGTGGGGCGCATGCGGGTGCGCGGCAGCGTCGGCCGGGCCTGGCGGGCCGGATCTGGACCCGCAGGGCCTGGCGCGGCGCGGGTGGCTGGGGCGATGACACTTGGCGGCTGCGGGTTGGAGGAGACGGCAGCGGAGGCGACGTGTCGGCGCGCGATTCATTGAGGGGGCGGTGGCGGACATGTCCGGTGGGGCGCGGACATGTCCGGCGGCTGGAGGAGGAAGAAGCTAGGGTTATGGTAGGATTTCATCCGCGAATTTCGGGGGGAGGGGCTAATTTGTAGATAGAGGGAGCTAGGATAGTCTAAATGGAGCACAGTTTTCGCCCACACGAACGTGATCGAACGACCGAGAGCATGAAGTGGGTTAGGATGGGTTTTGGGCCAATTTGGAAGGGTGTTGGGATGCAAAGAGAAAGGGGGGTTTTGGGCTATGCGGTTAACCGTTGGAGTACCAAACGACCTCCAAGTGGCACGAAACTTGACAGGCGGTCTATCGGTGCTATACCAAGGCCGCTTGGCAAACCTCGGGCCATTCTGAGAAAGTTTAATACCCGCACACGAAAAGAGGCAGAAGGGGACGCCGGGGAACATAGGAGTGCCGGATTGCAAAACGGACAACGGGGAAAATGCTCGGATGCATGAGACAAACACGTATGCAAAATGAAATACACATGATGACATGATAAAATGCAACACGCAAGCACAAGACATGGCAACTACGGAGAATAACTGGAAGACACGTGGCGCATAGAATCTGGGGTGTTACAGTGGGCCTCCTCGTGGTTCTCCGTCGCATGCCACCAACGCCGCCACGGGCCCGGCGTGGAACGAGCAGCAAGCATCTTCGCTGCACCCTTCGGTGCGGCGGGAAGGCCGCACCACCACTCCATCGCCGACCCCATCTGGTTTGTCGTCTCATGCTCGTCGCGCCCCCACGGACGCGCAGGCTGTGCTGCTTCTAGCACGTGAGCTCATGCACTACCGCCCGTTGACGACCTCTTCGAAGAATGGCTCGCTCGCATCACCGAGCTCATCAGCGCCGCATGGGGCTCTCCCGCATCGTCCCTCTCGCTGCCTTTCCCTCTGTCAGGAAAGGGCGACGTAGCTCAGGGAGCGCCTCCACCACCTCTCCACCAAGAAGGCACCCTGGATCCAAGGTGTGCGGCCCCTGGACGTGACCCACCACATCCAGCGCTCGTGTGACAAGAAAGAAGCTTCCAAGAAATCCCTCAGCCTCAAGAAGGCGCTCCCGTGCTTCCTGCACCGACACGACAAGATCGCGTCCCTACAGTGTGCCAAGACCCCATGCTGCCCCTGGCGGTGGTGCGCGGGTACCATCAGGAGCAAGCCCCGCGTCAGCAAAGGGCTCCGGTGGCCACAGCAGGTTGCCGTGCCTTCACCACCAAGCTGCGTAGCATCGCTTGGCCGGGCAAGTTCAAGCCGGACCTGCCTTCTCGCTACGACGGTACTGCCGACCCCGCGGAGTTCCTGCAGCTCTATGAGCTGGGCATCAAGGTAGCTAGTGGAGATGATAAGGTCATGGCGAACTGGTTTCCCATGGCGCTCAAGGACAGCGCCAGCAACTGGCTCCTGAACCTGCCTCTCGGCTCGATCTCCTCCTAGGACGAGTTGCACAACTGCTTCATCGCCAACTTCCAGGGTACTCGCGACCGCCCCCCCGGCCGCGGGTGACCTGAGCCGCATCAAGCAACAGCCTGGAGAGACCCTGCAGAAATACATTCAGCTCTTCAACAGCGCCCGCCTCAAGACCCCCAAGGTGACGAACGTGGCCATCATCTCAGCGTTCTCTGATGGCGTCCGTGACGTCAAGATGAATGAGGAGCTCGCCATCCACGAGGAGATGTGCACATCCCTGGAGCTGTTCAGCCTAGTGACCAAGTGTGCAAGAGACGAGGAAGGACGCCTCTCCCTCCTTGAGCTTCCAGCTGCTGACCCAGAAGAGAAGAAGGCCAAGGCCAAGGACGTGAAGCGCAAAGGAGCATTCGTGCTTGCAGCAGAACCAGACACGAAGCACGGCAGGGACCAGCCGGAGTCGTCCAAGGGCAGCCAACCGTTCTGCGCCTACCACAATCTCCACACCCACAACACCAACGAATGCCAAGAGCTCAGGGCTGTTCGAGAAGGACACGTCGATCGACGCCCTGAGCGCAATGACCGGAGCTACGGCCGAGGAGGAGGACGAGGCGGAGGACGGTGGGACGACCGTGGCCCTCGCCAGGAGTAGCGTGACCGACCTCGTGAGGATCGCTGGTAGGACCAGCCTCACGAGGGAGCCTAGAGGGATCAGCCTCGCGAGGACCGCCTGCAGGGCAACGTAGGCCTTTCTCCTCTACTGCCACCGCTAAGAAGGAATGACGACCACCACCAAGACGAGGGGGCTGGGGGCTTCTAGGAGCTGCGTGATATCGCTTGCATCTTAGGCGGAGCTCAGGCCCCAGCCTCTCAACGCATGTTCAAGTAGTTTGCCCGCGAGGTGAATGCAGTCCTTCCCAGGCTCGAGGCCACGCGCCCGCTCAGGTGGTCCAAGTGCGTCATCACCTTCAGTTCAGCAGATCAATTCAAGTGTGCGGCAACCACTGGCATCCTCCTGATGCTTTGTTTCCTAGTCATCAGCAATGTGCAAGTCCCCAGGACCCTCATCGATTGACCTCGCAGGGCTTAACGTCCTGTTCGTGGAGATGTTCGAGAACCTTCAAGTGTCATATGATCAACTTCAGCCGACCAAGCCTTTACCGTGGAGATGTTAGGAGTTACTAACAGCTCCGCCACCCCGATAGGGTAGGTTTGCCTCCCTGTCACCTTTGAGCAGCGCAACAACTACCGCACCGAGCTCATCGACTTCGACATCGCCCACATCCACCTGCCGTACAATGCCATCCTCAGGCATCCAGCCATGGCCAAGTTCATGGCGGTGACCCACCACGGCTACAACGTCCTCGAGATGCCAGGAAGCGGCGGAATCGTCACGGTTCCCTGCAAGGAAAGAGATGCGGTGTGCTCCCTCGAGCGCGCCTGCCAAGCTGCATCAATCAAGGACCCGCACGGCAAGGGCGAGAACCCTCCTGAGGCAGTCCCCAAGAAGAAGAAGACAACACTCAGCTCAAGGCCTTAGGAGGTTGGCATCTTAGGAGGTGCCGCATCAGGATCCGCGCCCGTGCAAGGGGCGCCTCCTTACATCGCATAAGAAGGCGTGCCCGGCGCCCTCCTCGGGCAGGGCTCAGGGGCTCTCTTCTGGAGGGCCTCGGACTTTGCCAAAATCACGAGGGAGGCGCTCAGGCACCACTTGGAGGCGTGCTTCGTAGAACATTTCCCTCAGGAAGGCACAGGGCGTGGAAAGCCCAACCCTCAGGAGTTCATCACCAACACCACTCAGGAGCTTCAAGAAGCAAGGGACATACGCGGCGATCACCGTTTGCCTGGCGTGCCTCCCCGTCCAGGCGAGGATGGTGGGCTACGCGTCTGCATCGATGTCCCAGGGCTCAAGCGAGCCATCTCAGGAGAGCCTCTGGCCTTCGTGCGTGGGGCGCTGCGAGGGTCCGCCACACAACTACGTTCGCATGGAGCTGGGAGCACCCTCAAGGCTGCATCATTCCCAAGCCACATTGGTCCGTCCCTGCGGCATGTATCCCTTTTACTTATGTCTTTGGTTTACCTTGCTGGGGGCGCCCCTCGGGCTACATCATCCCCAAGCCGCTCGGGCTTGACCTAGTGGCATGTATCCCTCCTGCATTTACCTAAGATGATTTGCCTTTCATGTTTAACCCACCTGTGATTATCGCCTGCTCGATTGACATCTACCTTTGGAGCTGCTCGCGCTAGCACGGCGCTTGCGCATGGGTCCGTCCCTGCAACATCGACAAATCTGAGTGGTTGAGCTCCGGCCCATGGTAGCCCCGCACGCGTCACCTCACCCGGCCCTCAGTGCCCTCGCGGCTCTCTCGGGGCAACCAATGGCCAGTCGGCAATCATAATGGCGACCCGTGCTTTCCTCGTGCCGATTTACAGGAACCTCCTAGGGTCTATAGCAGGTGGCACCATGGGCTCTCTCTCTCTTTCCCACGCAATCCGCTTGCGCGTTAAAAGGGGGGCTCCTGGGCATCGGGACTCAGGAGCTCTTACTAGTTCTCCAGCCCTCACCCCTTGGCCTTGTCCACGGCATCGCGACCTGGCATACCAGCGGCGGCTGAGCTCGCTCGAGGGCCGGGACCTGAGGACGTAGAGCAGGAAGAAGAGTGTGGGGAAGAAGGGGAAAGCTCACGAGGGCCTAACCTAGCTACACCACAGCTGCCGACACACAAGTCTGGCACAACACGAAGGAACGACTCCATGTTGCTAAGTTAAGTTTCACGCCTAGATTAGCTAATCGATGCAGCCTAGAATCTTCACTTGTTGCGGCTCTTTGATGGCAACGTTGCCTTCCTTTCTCACCTCTCAGCGGCTACTTGTGCGCTAATTGGGACCTCCTGATCATCGCGTCTCAGGGGCTCTTACTGGACCTCGGGCCGCTCACCTCATGGCCTTGACTACGGCATCGCGACCTGGCATACCAGCGACGGCTGAAGCCTGCCTGGGGACCGGGACCTGTCAACGTAGAGCACCGAGTCGTCGCGAGGTTAGAAAGGGGGAACCGAGCCGGTACAGGACAAGCATTCGCATGATTTCATAATAAGGATAACATCAACAAAAGACACCGCGGACCCTTTACATGCCCCCACGGGGTGTTTACTCGATTCCTTGTAGGGAACAAAAGATGAGAATCCTAAGGAGTCCTAACTACCCGCGCCTCCATGGCCGACGCCATCATCAATAGTGGGCCACGAGAGGCCGGCGCCAAACCAATCTAGATCAGCTACGGTGACGGCCTGACGCAGCAACCTTGCTCCAAGCACGGCACGAGCTCAGGGGCACGTAGCTGTCGTCGCTCGTCTCCGGAGTCATAAAGAGCTCGGGAGAATCGCTGGACTCCCAAGTATCACCTCTGCTGCCGGAGGAGTTGTTGGGGAAGCGAACGGCAGGCCTAGCTCCTGCCACGTTGATATCCCGACTGCCTCCTCTGGGGCAGCACTCTAGGCGGCGGCCTTCTGCGTCGAGGACCTTGAAGAAAATCAAGGAGGCGCCATCGTATTCAAAATGGATCATGAGGGCGCCCCCCGTTCGGCAGATCCCGGCAACCTCGCGCCAGCCTCAGTTCATGAAGACCTTGCCCCGGGCGATGACTTCGACCTCCACTCCAGTCGCCGGAGCGCCGCAGTCGGCGTGCTACAGCCAAAGCTCGAGAGGCCCCCTCGGTGGCATCTCGGTGGCTAAGAATGAAGGGAAGCGGATCCAGGTGCTTGGAGGCATCGCCATGCGCAGCATGAGCTCGCGAGAGGAGTCCGCGGCGTGGAATCCAGGAGCAATGGCGCGCGTCTTTGCGGCTCGTCGACCATGTCTGCGGCATGGGCGGTGACACTCTCCTGTCCCTTTCTCCGGGGCCCTCGGCCTGGGCGTACAGGGGTAGCAGGAACCTAGGAGGTGGCCGCTCGCACCAAGGCCTCGTCATCTGCAGCCTCGCAACCTCGTCGCGGCGGCATGGGACCGGCAGTTTCTTCGGTGGGAGAAGATCAGGTCCCTCCCGAGGAGCCTTCCCCATCTCTTCGGCTGAGAATCTGTGGATCGGTGCCATTGGCATCTAAGAAGCAGGCAGAGCAAGAAGAGATGGTCAACGAGGGCTCTCGCCCCTCAGTATTTATAGCCCAAGGAAGGCCAACCATCAACCTCCACGGTCGCAGGTAATGATTACTCTTTTTGCATGCAGCAGGGACTCGTCAAGTCGGGCAGTTGCCGAGGCACCATGGGGAAGCGGAGACGCCCACGTCCAATCAGTCGCCATGCGGCAACCAAGGCCGCAGGATGTGGGGGCCCACGATGCTTCGCACTTGCCCTTTGGCTTCGCTGCTAAGCCAAGTTCGAGCGCGCCTTGGGCCCGGGGGCTACTGTCGACGTTCTGGGAACGGGGGTCCCCAGACTTGCCTGCCTGCAGCCTACTGTGTGGCTCAACCAGTGGCCTAGTATGGCTCGTCTTCATCAACCAACACTTAAGACCCTCGCGAGCGGCCAAGCCTCGTGGGGCGGATGATGCAAGGCCTCCTCAGGGGCGGCCTCACCAGGAAGGCTCGCTAGGAGGCGGAGAGATCAAGGCAAGGGGTACCTTGCGAGGTGCCCATGACGCAAGCCATGACGATCAACACCAGGCGGACGCCAGGCAAGCCCCAGGCGGGCGCCAGCCCGCGTAGTGTCCTCGTTTCCTCTTTGGTGCAAAGGGGGCAAGCGCAGGCGTGGAGTACCGAGGCATCAGGCAAAGGTTTCCTTATCGGTGCAACAAGACCAAGACCAGCAGGGCGGCAGGACGGAGGTCACCGTGGAGCCCAAGACGGCGTCACCACCAGTGCCTTTGGCAGGCAAAGACTACATTTAGTCAGGATAGCTTGTACTAGTTGTCCCCTTTCAAAATGGCCGTTGTTGGATCCCTTCCCACTCAATATTTGGGAAGACGAACCGGGCCTCTATAAATAGGGCTAGCTACCACCATACAGAGGGCGAAACGATTCATCGCCAAGCACACCATAAAACACAAGAACACCTCTCCTCGCGAGGCAGTTCTTCCTGTGTACTGTTCGTCATCAGCACAAGAGGCAATCCACCAGACCACACACAGGAGTAGGGTATTACACCACAAAGGTGGACCGAAATTGTATAAATCCTGTGTCTCTTGTGTTGTTCTTCATGCTAGCTTAGAGATCACGACGAGGCTGAGGGCTTGTTTCGTAGGGAGAGATCTTCGTGCGCACCCCAGTGTTCGAACCTTAAGGCGTTTGCTGGAACCCGATATTCGACAGTCCATGTACCGTCTATGATGCTAATTTCGAAAGGTTCTAGATGTTGCATGTGAAACTTGGTGCTAGTGCAATTGTGTAATGGGGTAGCTGAGTGTTGAAGCTATATCATGTTGTACTCGGATGTATTTCAATTATGAAATCCTACTTCCTTAATATGGAAATGAAATATATTATGTTCTTAATATGAATTTTAATTAGATTAATAAATGAATTATTAATAATAGGGCAATTAGCTTACTAATTGGCCAATTAGCTTGCTAATTGGGTTTTCCTATTGCAAACGGTTGTTCAGAAAACACTGTGGGCGATGACCTCAGGCAATGCATAGAGTTTCTAGGAATAAATCGTGTTGGATCAATGAACAATCAGACACGACATTCTCTTCAAAACTGTTTGCGTTAGGCCAACTTATGAAAATGTTTTCCTTGGAGCGACTGTGTGGGATGTACATACAAACGGAAATGTTTAGCGGGGACTGACTGTGTGGGATGTACTTGCGACCGGAAATGATTTCGCCTGTATAATTGTATTTTTAGCTCTATTGTACGTATTACTGTATTTGAGCACTCGCCGATCGCGCACGACCTCATTTTTCCGAGTGTGTGTGCCAGGAGGGCATATCCCCGATGGTTTTTGGGTCGTGTGGGAATGACCCACCTATCGCCCACACTCACTTGGCAACGGTTCCAAATGCTGTCGCGGAAAGGGGTTAAAAACCTTTTGTATAGCACCTCACTGTACCAGTGGCTTCTTGTACTTTGGAGGTGCTCTGCATTTATGATTTGCGGTTTTAGAAAGGGCTAGTGAGATACCACTATTGTCATATTATATCATGGTTGTTTTGATAACATGTTGATGTTTGAGATATCTTACTATTGCTTGCTTGCTGATTATGTCATTGATATGAGTTAATATAATTTTTAGGAGTTATTGTAGGCATGGTTAGTTATATTATTGGCTGAAAACCTGGGTGCTGTTTAAGCATATTTATGAAAACAAGAGCAAAAGAGTTCGTAAAAGTTTTTCTTTCTCACTTTCAGTTTATCAACTGAGTTGCTTGAGGACAAGCAAAGGTTTAAGCTTGGGGGAGTTGATACGTCTCCGTTGTATCTACTTTTCCTAACACTTTCCCTCTTGTTTTGGACTCTAATTTGCATGATTTGAATGAAACTAACCCCGGAATGACGCTATTTTCAGCAGAACTATCATGGTGTTGTTTTTTGTGCAGAAATAAAAGTTCTCGGAATGGAATGAAACTTCGCAAGGATTTTTCATACAATAAATGAGAATTTCTAGAGCCAGGAACCACCGGAAGGGGGCACCTGGGTGGGCACAACCCACCAAGGCGCCCCCCCCCCTCCAGGCGCGCCCAGGTGGGTTGTCCCCACCTGGTGGCCCTGCAGACCCTGAAACCTACGCTATAAATGTAGTTAAACGTAGCATGCAACTTCAAAAAAATTCCTACACTCATGCAAGATCTATCTAGGAGATGCATAGCAACGAGAGGGGGAGAGTGTGTCCACGTACCCTCGTAGAACGAAAGCGGAAGCGTTTTCTTAACGCGGTTGATGTAGTCAAATGTCTTCTCTATTCAACCGATCAAGCACCGAACGTACGGCACCTCCGAGTTCTACACACTTTCAGCTCGATGATGTCCCTCGAACTCTTGATCCAGCAAAGTGTCAAGGGAGAGTTCCGGCAGCACAATAGCATGGTGATGGTGATGGTGAAGTGATCCGTGCAGGCCTTCGCCTAAGCACTACGTGAATATGACCAGAGCCGTAAACTGGGGAGGGGGGTGTCGCACATGGCTAATAATGTTTGTTGTGTGTTCTAGTGGTGCCCCCCTCATATATATAGGTTGTAGTGGAGGACAGACAGCCAAGGGGGCGCCCCAAGTAGGAGGAATCCTACTTGGGCACCTCCCAATTCAACACCCCCTTTTCCTATTCCTATTCAGAGTAGGAAGGGAAGAGGGGGAAGGGGGGATCCTATTCCCTTTTTTCTTTCCTACTTCCCCTTTCCTTCTCCAATTTGGCCAACCCATATGGGGGGCGCACCAGCCCCTTTGTGGGTGGTGAGATTCTCCTCTTGGCCCATAAGGTCCGTATAGTTTGTAGGGGGTAGCCTGGAACCCCTTCCGGTGACCCGTTGTCAGCACCCCGATTCTAAGTCACACCAATCTAGCATGTAACACCTCATATCACTTTGCGGCCTCACGTACGGTATTCCCACGGGTGTCGCCTTACCATGCCCGGGACCATTTGTGCCTTTTGGCACACGTATATGACAGTGTCGCTAGCATCCATATGACAGAGAACCCGGGCTAACATGGCTAGTTGTGAACTCAAAGTGGCACTAACTTACAGGGACATGCATACATGACCCAACAACGAACGTGTCGGTCATCAGTGAGTGAATCCGGGCTGTAGCAACTGGGCTAGCGGGACTCCGGTAAACCGGGCTATAGCAGGCTAACAGGACTCCGGTAGACACTACTTGACATTTCCCCGAAGGGATAGATACATGAACGAAGAAGGACACATGCCGGCTAGCCTAAGTGTTCCGGAGCAGGAGCAAGCTACCAGGGCTCAGTGGAACCACTAGGAGACATTTCCCGGTAAGAGAGGCTACTAAGGATAAACAACTAGATAGTCAGATCCCACACATAGCAATACATATTACATGTACGCATAACATGCAAGTATGTGTTGTACAACATGGCATCACAACATAACTCAATAACTCATATAGATAAAGGCTCAGAAGAGCCATCATAGCATTTATTACAAACAGGGGTCACATGAGCCAACATTCAGAACAAACAAACAACAAGCGGAAGAATTACATGTCTGAGTACAGACATCTACAAATGAAAAAGGCTGAAGAGCCTGGCTATCTACAACATCTGATCAAGATCATAGCTAAGGCACAAGCTACTTGTCGAAGCCCACAAGAACACTAGTAAGACCGAAGTCTCCGCTGCAAAAACGTAAATTAAGCAACATGAGTACAAAGGTACTCAGCAATACTTACATCAGATCCTATCATACATGCATTTGTATCAAGAGGGTAATGTGGGGTTTAGTTGCAGCAAGCCAGCTTTGACTCAGTGGCTATCCTGTTCTACGACTACGAGAACTTCTTTGAGGTGAGATGGCGCACACGAGTCCACTAATCACCACACAATACACTACTATGGATTCATCCCCGTCTCCCTATGAGAAGGCCATCCATAGCACTCACACTTGTTTTGAGCATTTTATAGTATCCGCTTCAAGTTGTCTATGTACCACGTAAGCATCCAAGAAGTCCATAACCGCGGACCCGGCTATTCGAATAGATCATGTTAACCCTGCAGGGGTGTACTTCTTCACACACGCTCGCGCCACATACCGCCATGTACACGTCAAGTATCTCGGCAACCTTCAAGCGGAAGCCTGGCGAGAGTGTCGGCCATGACCTAACTAACCACACAAGACTCTAGTCCAGGTTCATCGCCTATTCGGGTTCCATCCGTAAGGAGATCCGGCCGGGGTTTCACTCACGGCCCCAAATGATGTGTGCAGGGTTCCCAAGCCCACCTCGCCGGATGGATCTATGCTTGGTACACCGTGCCACTTGTGCCTACTCTGTCCCAAGCCACTTGGACGGGTGCCACTTGGTAGAGTACTAACACTACCTACAAACACCAGAAACTAGTTGCGACTCCTAGACAGAGATCAAGTTGGTTAATAAGTCGAGAGGGGTCGAGTTACCGGAACCCAATGTGTGGTAGTATCGAGTCATTGGACAACATACATAGAACTCGGTGCTTAAGGACGGTTCCAGTGAGACAACCCACCATGTACTCCTACATGGCCTCTCACTACTACCTTTACCAAATAGTGTTCACACACTTCACTCTCATCTTCAAAACATATCGTAACACTCCAATTCATCCCCAATCAATCAGACCTGACACAACTCTAAGCAATAGCAGGCATGGCATGGTACGAACACAACATGGCTCAATCAACTCCTACACATGCTAGTGTGTTTCAACTATTTACTGTGGCAATGACAGGTCATGCAGAGGAATGGGTTCAACAACCGCATCACAAAGTAGCAGATGAATCGTTGTTGCCCTAATGCAATAACTGAGAGCAGGAGCGAGAGAGTAGGTTTGTATCAAAATGAACAAGGGGGGTTTGCTTGCCTGGTAGATCAACAAGGGAGGCACTGCTTCACAGACAGGTACTCTGGAACGGTCTCCGGAGCAGGACCTATCGAGAAGGAACGGTGTTGACAATCAAAACACAAGCATATGCAACAATATGATGCATGATCATGGCATGTAGATGTGATATTGTTTGAGCTAATGCAGCTAGCATTCTATTTGAATGAAGTCCATTTGAACCAAGGGTTCAAATGCAACTCCAAATTTAACATTTATAAATGTCATTCATATGTTTTCACCTATACAGCAGGTTTAGGTTGGTTTGTCATGCATGAAACTGGTACAAATGAATAGATTGAATTTTTCTGATAATTTTTCATATATAAATTATTTCAATCTAAGCTACGGTTGAATTTCAATGTTTTTTTGAAGTTTATAGCATTTTCTGGAATTTCCTGATTTAAATTAAATCCAGAAAATAAATAACTGCGTCAGCACCGCATCATGCTTGCGTCAGCAAGTCAACAGCGCTGACTGGAGTCAAACCTGACGTGTGGGGTCCACACGTCAGTGACACGGGTTAAACAGGGGGGGTTAGATTATCCTAATTATAGGATTAGTGGCGCTGGGGCCCACTGGTCAGTGTCAGGGTTTTAATTAAGCAGTGATTAGCACTAAGCTAATCACCTGACGGGCCGGACCAATGTGGCAGGGCTCAGGCGACGGGGCTTGCCGCCGGTGACCTCTGGACGCGGCGGAGTCTGTGCCACAGGACACGGGGATTACGTCTGAGAGTACAGGGGTGGGGCAGGTGGGAGGAGCTGCGGGGCTACAGAGCGGGAACGACAAAACTAAGAGGGGGGACGGGGCAGGAGCTCACAGCGGGCTCGACTGCGTCGTTGGCGAGCTTGGGGATGGGCTGGAGTCAGCGGGGCAGCGATGGGGATCCACGGCGGCCGAAGGCGAAGATGGCGACGGCGACGGCTCCACGGGGCGTCCGATGACGCGCGGCTTGGTGGAGAGGACGAGGGCGACGTGGCGGAGCTGGGGAGCGTGTCGGGGAATTGCGGCAGTGGCCGAGGCCACGGTGGCTATGGATAGCGGTGACGGTGCTCTCGGCCGTGAGAGAGAGAGAGAGAGCGAGGGGGAAGAGGGAATGGCCACGGGAGAGAGCGAGAGAGGCGCGGGGCGTCCCGCGGGGCATCCATACGACGAGGGGGAGAAGCAGGAGGTGGCGGGGAGACGTGGCCGCGGGCGAGCGCGCGCGCGACATGCACAATGCCAGTAGGAGCGAGGAAGAAGACAGAGGAGGAGGCGGGTTGAGCCAGCTTGTCCGGTTGGCTGCAAAGTGCCAGGCCAGCAACTGGCCTAGGTATGTCCAAGTAGTTCCTCCTTTTTTTCTATTTTGTTTTTGTTTTCTATTTTATGACATTTGTTTTGATTTAATAAAAATACTAAATCATTTTATTTTCTTATGCCAATTTTTGCAGGAGCTAGTGGTATTATTCCAGAGCTCCTCAACAAATGGCATAATTTTTGGACATATATTATATATATAACATATATATATCCAATGCAAATAATTATGCATTAATTCCAAATGCCCAAAATAAATACTTATGAGCCCCTAAAAATATTGGTTTGATTTTTATCTCTGTCCAATATTTTCAGAGAGCAACATGAACATTTTCTTGGACCCTTTTGGAGAACTTTTTATTTGGGTCATTTCCAGAGATGATTCTGAGGGTTTCACAAATCCTCATTTCAAACTTAAATGAAATTTAAACATGATGCACACATGACTAGCTAGTCTAGGTCATACCAGAACTAGGGATGTGACAACTCGCCCCCAGTTGAAAGAATCTCGTCCCAAGATTCAGGGGTCGACGGAAAGAAAGTGGGGTACTCCAGTCAAAAACGATCTTCTCGCTCCCAAGTAGCTTCTCTGTCAACGTGACGAGACCACTGAACCTTGAGGAACTTGATCTTCTGACGTCGGGTAACACACTCTGCTTGATCAAGAATGCGAACCAGGTACTCTCAATATGTGAGGTTATCTTGGAGATCAAGTGTTTCATGGTCCACTCCACGGATGGGTCCGAGAAGCAAGGCCTGAGTTGAGAGACATGGAAGACATCTTGAACTCGAGAAAGATGTGGGGGTAGTTCCAACTGGTAGGCAACCTCCCCTCGTTTGGAGAGCATGTGAAAAGGGCCAATGTAACGAGGAGCCAACTTTCCCTTGATACAAAAACGATGGGTACCCTTTAGAGGAGTAACCCCAAGGTAAGCCTTGTCGCCAACTTCATAAGCCACTTCCTTATGACGATGGTCATACTGGCTCTTTTGATGACATTGGGCTGTTTTCAAATTCTCACGAATGATGCGAACTTGCTATTCTGCCTCCTGGATCATGTCCGGTCCAAAGAATTGTCTTTCACCGATTTCTGACTAGTTCAAAGGTGTTCGACATATTCGTCCATAGAGAATCTCAAAAGGAGCTTTCTGGAGACTGGATTGATAGCTATTGTTATAAGCAAACTCGGCAAAAGGAAGACATTTCTCCCAATCCATACCGAATGAGATAATGCAAGCTCTAATCATGTCTTCGAGAATTGGATTGACCCTTTCCACCTGACCACTCGACTGAGGGTGTAAAGCGGTACTGAAGGAAAGATGGGTTCCCATGGCAGTTTGGAAACTCTCCCAGAAATGAGAAGTGAAAAGACTACCATGGTATGAATTGATCTCTAGTGGAACACCATGAAGTGACACTATTCGATAAATATATAAGTCAGCGATCTGACTAGTAGTGATACTCTCTCGAACAGGTAGGAAGTGGGCCACTTTGGAGAGACGATCAATGACTACGAAGATAGCATTATTCCCTCTTTTGGTCCTGGGAAAACCGATAATGAAGTCCATACCAACTTTATCCCATTTCCACTCGGGAATAGCTAAAGGCTGAAGGGTGCCAGCAGGTCTTTGATGCTCTGCCTTAACGCGACGACAAACGTCACAGTTGGCAATGAACTGAGCGATTTCTCTCTTCATCCTAGTCCACCAGAACCTCTAGCATAGGTCCTGATACATCTTAGTACTACCGGGATGAATCGTGAGAGGAGATTCATGTGCCACCTTAAGGAT
Organism: Triticum aestivum; assembly: GCF_018294505.1. Classification (NCBI taxonomy): domain Eukaryota; kingdom Viridiplantae; phylum Streptophyta; class Magnoliopsida; order Poales; family Poaceae; genus Triticum; species Triticum aestivum. The sequence goes on along the minus strand of NC_057813.1, from coordinate 427,129,860 downwards.
CAGTTGTCGAAGATGTTGCTTCATGGGGACCACCAGGCGGTTCCCAAAGAAAATGACACCTCAATCATCTATAGATAAACTACCAGCAATACCCTTGGCAATGTTTCTCTTGTTCCGGGTAATCCCCGTATCATGCTTCTGGGCTTCTATGATATGATCCACAGGAGTAGATTTCGCCACCAAGGTAGAAAGGAATCCGTGAGGAGCAATGTGAAGATTAAGCTTACAGAATTCCTCATGGAGAAGTGGTTGACCCTGATGCAACATGAGATTGTTGCAATAGGATTTACGGCTTAGCGCATCAGCCATGACATTAGCTTTGCCTGGGGTGTAGGTTATCCCTAGATCCTAATCTGAGATCAACTCCAACCAACGTCTTTGCCTAAGGTTCAAATCTGGTTGGGTGAAGATATACTTGAGACTCTGGTGATCGGTGTAGATCTCGCAACATTTACCAAGAAGGTAATGTCGCCAGGTCTTGAGTGCATAGACTACGGCTGCAAGCTCTAGATCATGTGTAGGATAATTCTCCTCATGTGGATGCAACTATCGAGATGCATAGGCAATCACATGACGGTCCTGCATAAGAATGCAACCTAGTCCCTGTCGTAAGGCGTCGCAGTAGATAACAAAGTCCTTCATGAAATCCGGTGGCACAAGTATGGGAACAGAAGTCAGGCGTCTTTTCAGTTCCTGAAAACTGTACTCACACTGTGGGGACCACTCAAACTTTTTGTCTTTCTTGAGAAGTTCTGTGAGAGGTTTGGCCACTTTGGAGAAGTTATCAACGAAGCGGCGACAATAACTTGCTAGACCAAGGAAACTCCTAACTTGTTTAACGGTTTCAGGTGGAGTCCAATCAAGAACGGCCTTAACTCTCTGAGGGTTGACGGCAACGCCCTTACCAGAGATCACGTGGCCTAGATAGGTCACCTCTGGCAACCAAAATTCACACTTGGAGAACTTGGCATAAAGGCGGCGCTCTCTAAGTTTTTCTAACACAAGTCTAAGATGTTCGGCATGCTCTTCCTCATTCTTCGAGTAAATAAGAATATCATCGACGCAAACCATGACGAACTTATCTAAGTACTCCATGAATATCGAGTTCATCAAGCGGGAGAAAGTAGCTGGGGCGTTGGTTAGACCAAAGGACATGACGGTGTACTCGTACTGGCCATAAGAGTGACAAAGGCTGTCTTGGGAATGTTCCCGTTTCTGATCTTGATTTGGTGGTAGCCTAACCTCAAATCCATCTTAGAAAAGACTGAGGATACAGCGAGCTGATCATACAGATCATTGATCCTGGGAAGCGGATATTTGTTCTTTATCATGACCAAATTAACGGGACGATAATCTGAAGGAAATATGCCCTAGAGGCAATAATAAAGTTATTATTTATTTCCTTATATCATGATAAATGTTTATTATTCATGCTAGAATTGTATTAACCGGAAACATAATACATGTGTGAATACATAGACAAACAGAGTGTCACTAGTATGCCTCTACTTGACTAGCTCGTTAATCGAAGATGGTTATGTTTCCTAACCATAGACATGAGTTGTCATTTGATTAACGGGATCACATCATTAGGAGAATGATGTGATTGACATGACCCATTCCGTTAGCCTAGCACTTGATCATTTAGTATGTTGCTATTGCTTTCTTCATGACTTATACATGTTCCTGTAACTATGAGATTATGCAACTCCCGTTTACCGGAGGAACACTTTGGGTGCTACCAAACGTCACAACGTAACTGGGTGATTATAAAGGAGTACTACAGGTGTCTCCAAAGGTACATGTTGGGTTGGCGTATTTCGAGATTAGGTTTTGTCACTCCGATTGTCGGAGAGGTATCTCTGGGCCCTCTCGGTAATGCACATCACTATAAGCCTTGCAAGCAATGTAGCTAATGAGTTAGTTACGGAATGATGCATTACGTAACGAGTAAAGAGACTTGCCAGTAACGAGATTGAACTAGGTATTGGATACCGACGATCGAATCTCGGGTAAGTAACATACCGATGACAAAGGGAACAAAGTATGTTGTTATGCGGTTTGACCGATAAAGATCTTCGTAGAATATGTAGGAGCCAATATGAGCATCCAGGTTCCGCTATTGGTTATTGACCGAGAATAGTTCTAGGTCATGTCTACATAGTTCTCGAACCCGTAGGGTCCGCACGCTTAACGTTACGATGACAGTTTTATTATGAGTTTATAAGTTCTGACGTACCGAAGGAGTTCGGAGTACCGTATGATATCGGGGACATGACGAGGAGTCTCGAAATGGTCGAGACGTAAAGATCGATATATTGGACGACTATATTCGGAGTTCGGAAAGGTTCCGAATGGTTCGGGTATTTTTCGGAGTACCGGGGACTTACGGGAATACGAGGGAGAAGTATTGGGCCTTATTGGGCCATACGAGAAAGAGAGAGGGGCTGCCTAGGGCAGGCCACGCGCCCCCCAAGGCCTAGTCCGAATTGGACTAGGGGAGGGGCTGCGCCCCCTCCTTCCTTCGCTTCTCCCTCCCCCTTCCTTGTCTCCTACTCCTAATACTTGGAACGATTCCTAGTTGGACTAGGAAAGGGAGAATCATACTCCCGGTGGGAGTAGGACTCCCCTAGGGCGCGCCATAGAGAGGGTCGGCCCTCCCCTCCTCCACTCCTTTATATACGGGGGCAAGGGGCACCCCATAAACACACAAGTTGATCTACGGATTGTTCCTTAGCCGTGTGCGGTGCCCCCCTCCACCATATTCCACCTCGGTCATATCGTCGCGGAGTTTAGGCGAAGCCCTGCGCCGGTAGAACATCATCATCGTCACCACGCCGTTGTGCTGACGGAACTCATCCCCGAAGCTTTGCTGGATCGGAGCCCGGGGATCGTCATCGAGCTGAATGTGTGCTGAACTCGGAGGTGATGTACGTTCGGTGCTTGGATCGGTCGGATCGTGAAGACGTACGACTACATCAACCGCGTTGTGCATAACGCTTCTGCTTACGGTCTACGAGGGTACGTGGACAACACTCTCCCCTCTCGTTTCTATGCATCACCATGATCTTGCGTGTGCGTAGGAATATTTTTGAAATTACTACGTTCCCCAACAGTGGCATCCGAGCCTAGGTTTTATGTGTTGATGTTATATGCACGAGTAGAACATAAGTGAGTTGTGGGCGATATAAGTCATACTGCTTACCAGCATGCCATACTTTGGTTCGGCGGTATTGTTGGATGAAGCGGCCCGGACCGACATTACGCGTACGCTTACGCGAGACTGGTTTTACCGCCGTGCTTTGCACACAGGTGACTAGCGGGTGTCAGTTTCTCTAACTTTAGTTGAACCGAGTGTGGCTACGCCCGGTCCTTGCGAAGGTTAAAACAGCACTAACTTGACAAACTATCGTTATGGTTTTGATGCGTAGGTAAGAACGGTTCTTGCTCAGCCCGTAGCAGCCACGTAAAACTTGCAACAACAAAGTAGAGGACGTCTAACTTGTTTTTGCAGGGCATGTTGTGATGTGATATGGTCAAGACGTGATGAGATATAAGTTGTTGTATAAGATGATCATGTTTTGTTGAAGTTATCGGCAACTGGCAAAAGCCTTATGGTTGTCTCTTTATTGCATAAGATGCAAGCGCCAAATAATTGCTTTACTTTATCGCTATGCGATAGCAATAGTTGCAAGAACAATTGTTGGCGAGACGACCATGTGACGACACATTGATATAGATCAAGATGATGGAGATCATGGTGTCATGCCGGTGATGATGGAAATCATGACGATGCTTTGGAGATGGAGATCAAAGGCACAAGATGATGATGGCCATATCATGTCACATATTTTGATTGCATGTGATGTTTATCTTTTATACATCTTATTCTTGCTTTGATTGACGGTAGCATTTTAAGATGATCTCTCACTAAATTATCAAGAAAGTGTTCTCCCTGAGTATGCACCGTTGCCAAAGTTCGTCGTGCCCAGACACCACGTGATGATCGGGTGTGATAAGCTCTACGTCCATCTACAACGGGTGCAAGCCAGTTTTGCACACGCGGAATACTCAGGTTAAACTTGACGAGCCTAGCATATGCAGATATGGCCTCGGAACACGGAGACCGAAAGGTCGAGCATGAATCATATAGTAGATATGATCAACATAGTGATGTTCACCATTGAAAACTACTCCATCTCACGTGATGATCGGTTATGGTTTAGTTGATTTGGATCACGTGATCACTTAGATGACTAGAGAGATGTCTGTCTAAGTGGGAGTTCTTAAGTAATATGATTAATTGAACTTAAATTTATCATGAACTTAGTCCTGGTAGTATTTTGCAAATTATGTTGTAGATCAATAGCTTGCGTTGTTGCTTTCATATGTTTATTTTGATATGTTCCTAGAGAAAATTGTGTTGAAAAATGTTAGTAGCAATGATGTGGATTGGATCCGTGATCTGAGGTTTATCCTCATTGCTGCACAGAAGAATTATGTCCTTAATGCACCGCTAGGTGACAGACCTATTGCAGGAGCAGATGCAGACGTTATGAACGTTTGGCTAGCTCAATATGATGACTACTTGATAGTTTAGTGCACCATACTTAACGGCTTAGAATCGGGACTTCAAAGACGTTTTGAACGTCATGGACCATATGAGATGTTCCAGGAATTGAAGTTAATATTTCAAGCAAATACCCGAGTTGAGAGATATGAAGTCTCCAACAAGTTCTATAGCTAAAGGATGGAGGAGAATCGCTCAACTAGTGAGCAAGTGCTCAGATTGTCTGGGTACTACAATCGCTTGAATCAAGTGGGAGTTAATCTTCCAGATAAGATAGTGATTGATAGAATTCTCTAGTCACCATCACCAAGTTAGTAGAACTTCGTGATGAACTATAGTATGCAAAGGATGACGAAAACGATTCCCGAGCTCTTCGTGATGTTGAAATCGACGAAGGTAGAAATCAAGAAAGAGCATCAAGTGTTGATGATTGACAAGACCACTAGTTTCAAGAGAATGGCAAAGGGAAAGAAAGGGAACTTCAAGTAGAATGACAAGCAAGTTGTCACTCCCGCGAAGAAGCCCAAAGCTGAACCTAAAGCCTGAAACTGAGTGCTTCTACTGCAAAGGAAATGGTCACTGGAAGTGGAACTACTCCAAATATTTGGTGGATAAGAAGGATGGCAAAGTGAACAAGGGTATATTTGATATACAGGTTATTGATGTGTGCTTTACTAGTGTTTATAGTAGCCCCTGAGTATTTGATACTTGTTCGGTTGCTAAGATTAGTAACTCGAAACAGGAGTTACAGAATAAACAAAGACTAGTTGAAGGGGAAGTGACGATGAGTGTTGGAAGTAGTTCCAAGATTGATATGATCATCATCGCACACTCCCTATACTTTCGGGATTAGTGTTAAACCTAAATAAATGTTATTTGGCGTTTGCGTTGAGCATGAATATGATTTGATCATGTTTATTGCAATACAGTTATTCATTTAAAATCAGAGAATAATTGTTGTTCTGTTTAAATGAATAAAACCTTCAATGGTCATACACCCAATGAAAATAGTTTGTTGGATCTCGATCGTAGTGATACACATATTCATAATATTGATGCCAAAAGATGCAAAGTTAATAATGATAGTGCAACTTATTTGTGGCACTGCCGTTTGGGTCATATCGGTGTAAAGCGCATGAAGAAACTCCATGCTGATGGGTTTTTGGAATCACTTGATTATGAATCATTTGATGCTTGCGAACCGTGCCTTTTGGGCAAGATGACTGAAACTCCGTTGTTCGGAACAATGGAACGAGATACTGACTTGTTGGAAATAATACATACCGATGTATGCGGTCCAATGAGTGTTGATGCTCGTGGTAGGTATCGTTATTTTCTGACCTTCACAAGATGATTTGAGCAGATATGAGTATATCTACTTAATGAAGCACAAGTCTGAAACATTTGAAAAGTTCAAAGAATTTCAGAGTGAAGTGGAGAATCATCGTAACAAGAAAATAAAGTTTCTACGATCTGATCGTGGAGGAGAATATTTGAGTTACGAGTTTGGCCTTCATATAAAACAATGTGGAATAGTTTCACAGCTCACGCCACATGGAACACCATAACGTAATGGTGTGTCCGAACGTCATAACCGCACTTTATTTGATATGGTGCGATCAATGATGTCTCTTACCGATTTACCAATATCGTTTTGGGGTTATGCATTAGAGACAGCTGCATTCACGTTAAATAGGGCACCATTAAATCCGTTGAGACGACACCGTATGAACTATGGTTTAGCAGTAAACCTAAGCCGTCGTTTCTTAAAGTTTGGAGTTGCGATGCTTATGTGAAAAAGGTTTTCAACCTGATAAGCTCGAACCCAAATCGGAAAAGTGCGTCTTCATAGAATACCCAAAGGAAACTGTTGGGTACTCCTTCTATCACAGATCCAAAGGCAAAACATTCGTTGCTAAGAATGGATCCTTTCTAGAGAAGGAGTTTCTCTCGAAAGAAGTGAGTGGGAGGAAAGTAGAGCTTAATAAGGTAATTTGTACCTTCTCCCGAATTGGAAACTAGTTCATCACTGAAATCAGTTCCAGTGATGCCTACACCAATTAGTGAGGAAGCTAATGATGATGATCATGAAACTTCAAGATCAAGTTACTACCAAAACCTCGTAGGTCAACCAGAGTAAGATCCGCACCAGAGTGGTACGGTAATCCTATTCTAGAAGTCATGTTACTAGACCATGATAAACCTACGAACTATGAGGAAGCGATGATGAGCCCAGATTCCGCGAAATGGCTTGAGGCCATAAAATCTGAGATATGATCCATGTATGAGAACAAAGTATGGACTTTGATTGACTTGCTCGATGATCAGCAAGCCATGTTAAATAAATGGATCTTCAAGAGGAAGACAGATGCTGATAGTAGTGTTACTATCTACAAAGCTAGACTTGTCGAAAAAGGTTTTTGACAAAGTTCAAGATGTTGAATACAATGAGATTTTCTCACTCGTATCGATGCTTAAAAGTCTGTCCGAATCATGTTAGCAATTGCCACATTTTATGAAATCTGGCAAATGGATGTCAAAACTGCATTCCTTAATGGTTTTCTTAAAGAAGAGTTGTATATGATGCAACCAGAAGATTTTGTCAATCCTAAAGGTGCTAACAAAATGTGCAAGCTCCAGCGATCCATCAATGGACTGGTGCAAGCATCTCGGAGTTGGAATATACGCTTTGATGTGTTGATCAAAGCATATGGTTTTATACAGACTTTTGGAAAGGCCTGTATTTACAAGAAAGTGAGTGGGAGCACTACAGCCTTTCTGATAAGTATATGTGAATGACATATTGTTGATCGGAAATAATGTAGAATTATTCTGCAAAGCATAAAGGAGTGTTTGAAAGGAGTTTTTCAAAGAAAGACCTCGGTGAAGCTGCTTACATATTGAGCATCAAGATCTATAGAGATAGATCAAGACGCTTGATAAGTTTTTCAATGAATACATACCTTGACAAGATTTTGAAGTAGTTCAAAATGGAACAGTCAAAGAAAGAGTTCTTGCCTGTGTTACAAGGTGTGAGATTGAGTAAGACTCAAAACCCGACCACGGCAGAAGATAGAAAGAGAATGAAAGTCATTCCCTATGCATCAGCCATAGGTTCTATAAAGTATGTCATGCTGTGTACCAGATCTATTGCATACCCTACCACTAAGCTTGGCAAGGGAGTGCAATAGTGATCTAGGAGTAGATCAATGGACAGCGGTCAAAATTATCCTTAGTGGAATAAGGATATGTTTCTCGATTATGGAAGTGAAAAAAGGTTCGTCGTAAAGGGTTACGTCGATGCAAGTTTTAACACTAATCTAGATGACTCTGAGTCTCAATCTGGATACATATTGAAAGTGGGAGCAATTAGCTAGAGTAGCTCCGTGCAGAGCATTGTAGACATAGAAATTTGCAAAATACTTACGGCTCTGAATGTGACAGACCCGTTGACTAAAATTATCTCACAAGCAAAACATGATCACACCTTAGTACTCTTTGGGTGTTAATCACATAGCGATGTGAACTAGATTACTGACTCTAGTAAACCCTTTGGGTGTTGGTCACATGTCGATGTGAACTATGGGTGTTAACCACATATAGATGTGAACTATTGATGTTAAATCACATGGCGATGTGAACTAGATTATTGACTCTAGTGCAAGTGGGAGACTGAAGGAAATATGCCCTAGAGGCAATAATAAAGTTATTATTTATTTCCTTATATCATGATAAATGTTTATTATTCATGCTAGAATTGTATTAACCGGAAACATAATACATGTGTGAATACATAGACAAACAGAGTGTCACTAGTATGCCTCTACTTGACTAGCTCGTTAATCGAAGATGGTTATGTTTCCTAACCATAGACATGAGTTGTCATTTGATTAACGGGATCACATCATTAGGAGAATGATGTGATTGACATGACCCATTCCGTTAGCCTAGCACTTGATCGTTTAGTATGTTGCTATTGCTTTCTTCATGACTTATACATGTTCCTGTAACTATGAGATTATGCAACTCCCATTTACCGGAGGAACACTTTGGGTGCTACCAAACGTCACAACGTAACTGGGTGATTATAAAGGAGTACTACAGGTGTCTCCAAAGGTACATGTTGGGTTGGCGTATTTCGAGATTAGGTTTTGTCACTGCGATTGTCGGAGAGGTATCTCTGGGCCCTCTCGGTAATGCACATCACTATAAGCCTTGCAAGCAATGTATCTAATGAGTTAGTTACTGAATGATGCATTACGTAACGAGTAAAGAGACTTGCCAGTAACAAGACTGAACAAGGTATTGGATACCGACGATCGAATCTCGGGTAAGTAACATACCGATGACAAAGGGAACAAAGTATGTTTTTATGCGGTTTGACCGATAAAGATCTTCGTAGAATATGTAGGGGCCAATATGAGCATCCAGGTTCCGCTATTGGTTATTGAGCGAGAATAGTTCTAGGTCATGTCTACATATTTCTCGAACCCGTAGGGTCCGCACGCTTAACGTTACGATGACATTTTTATTATGAGTTTATAAGTTCTGATGTACCGAAGGAGTTCGGAGTCCCGGATGAGATTGGGGACATGACGAGGAGTCTCGAAATGGTCGATACGTAAAGATCGATATATTGGACGACTATATTCGGAGTTCGGAAAGGTTCCGAGTGGTTCGGGTATTTTTCGGAGTACCGGGGAGTTACGGGAATACGGGGGAGAAGTATTGGGCCTTATTGGGCCATACGGGAAAGAGAGAGGGGCTGCCTAGGGAAGGCCGCGCCCCCCCCCCACCCCAAGGCCTAGTCCGAATTGGACTAGGGGGAGGGGCTGCGCCCCCTCCTTCCTTCGCTTCTCCCTCCCCCTTCCTTGTCTCCTACTCCTAATACTTGGAAGGATTCCTGGTTGGACTAGGAAAGGGGGAATCCTACTCCCGGTGGGAGTAGAACTCCCCTAGGGCGCGTCATAGAGAGGGCCGGCCCTCCCCTCCTCCACTCCTTTATATACAGAGGCAGGGGGCACCCCATAAACACACAAGTTGATCTACGGATTGTTCCTTAGCCGTGTGTGGTGCCCCCCTCCACCATATTCCACCTCGGTCATATCCTCGCGGAGTTTAGGCGAAGCCCTGCGCCGGTAGAACATCATCATCGTCACCACGCCGTCGTGCTGACAGAACTCATCCCCGAAGCTTTGCTGGATCGGAGTCCGGGGATCGTCATCGAGCTGAATGTGTGCTGAACACGGAGGTGTCGTACATTCGGTGCTTGGATCGGTCGGATCGTGAAGACGTACGACTACATCAACCGCGTTGTGCTAACGCTTCCGCTTACGGTCTACGAGGGTACGTGGACAACACTCTCCCCTCTCGTTGCTATGCATCACCATGATCTTGCATGTGCGTAGGAATATTTTTGAAATTACTATGTTCCCCAACATAATCTACAACCATCCGGTCCATACCATCCTTCTTCTTGACGAGGAGGACGGGGCAAGCCCAAGGAGAAGAACTAGGACTGATGAAACCCTTTTGCAAGGACTCATCAAGTTGTTTCTTAAGCTCGGCTAGTTCTAAGGGTGCCATCTTGTAAGGTCTCCTAGAGATTGGAGCGGTTCCTGGTATAAGATCTATGACAAACTCTACATCTCTGTCAGGTGGAACACTTGGCAGTTCCTCTGGAAAGACATCCGGAAAGTCACAGACTACCGGGATATCTTCAAGGTCTGGAAGAGGGTTGGCATTAAGAGAATAGAGTTGACGGCTTGAAACTCTAGTGGAGACAGTGACTATCTTGCCAGATGGGTGTGTAAGCTGAACGGGCCTGGTGTAACAATCAATCTTGGCATAATGAGCTTTCATCCAGTTCATACCCAAGATGATGCAAGGAATACAAGTCTGTCTACAAGGATTTCATTACCATGGCTTACACTAGAAGTTTGCCATTTGGATCCAAGAGTTTGAATGAGTAGCGGGGAGGGCATATCACAAAATTACATGTCGTGCAAGCGGGCATAGCTTTCAGAAATGAAGGAATGAGATGCTCCAGTATCGAACAGAACCGATGCTGGATGACATTTGACAAGAAGTGTACCAAGAACGACATCTGGATCATCATGAGCGTCTTTAACTGAGACGTGATGCACACATCCATGTTTAGGGTGAGCTGACTTGGCACTGATCATCTTGCGTGATGGCTTACCACGACCAACAGACTTCTCGGGCTGGGGTGGAGCAACACTCGTCTCAGTGCAAATACGGGCAATGTAGCCTGGCTCTCCACACTTGTAACAAATCTTGGAGGTAGGACGTGGACCCGCATTGGCAGGCGGTCCACCAATACTGCTGAACTGGATAAGGTGCCACATAAGATGGCCTTGGTACATATCTGGGTGGAAGAGCGGAGTTCGGAACCCAAATCTGGCGCTTCTGAGAACTAGAACCGGAGGAAGATCCCATATCACGGGTGTGCTCACGAGACTCCTAGTAAGTGAGCTGAGTTGTCTCTGCATTAATAGCCTTGTTCACAAGAGCTTGGAATGTATCACAATGATGCAGGTGGAGATCATGATGCAACTTGGGGTTGAGACCCTTCCGGAACCTAGCCTACTTCTTGGCATCCGTGGACACCTCTTCTGAAGCATAGCGGGCGAGGTTTTCAAACTCTCTACTGTAAGCATCAACAGCCATCTTACTCTGGGTGAAACTACAGAACTCTTCTCTCTTGCGATCAATGAGGGCCTGGGGAATGTGATGCTCGTGAAAAGCCTCAGTGAAATCCCTCCAGGTAGGAATCTGGCCAGCTGGAAGCATAGCCTCATAGTTCTGCCACCAAAGACTGGCAGGACCTTCCAGGTGGTATGTAGCATAGGTGACTTCGTCATCTTCAGCTACGTTTGCGGAATGCAACTTCTAAGTGATGCTACGGAGCCAGTCATCTGCATCGAGTGGCTCAATAGAATGATGAAAGGTGGGTGGGTGCAAGCGAATGAAGTCATGAATGGTTGCAGACCCTTTGAATTGATGTGCGGCGTTCTCCTCGATACGTGCCAACAAGCGGTTAGACTCACGCTTGTTTCTCTCCATCTCTAACATGAACTCTGCCAATGAAGGCTGGTCGGGAGGTTCCTCATCCCTACCATCTCCGTGGTTCTGGCTACGAGCAACAGAACTTCGCTTAACTGATGACATCCTAAGAAATGAAACCAAGGAGGGAATCAGCATCAACTATATGTTGTAGAATGTAGGACAGGGAAATTAGTAACTCTCGAACTCCTAGGGCAATTCCGGCAGCATAACGGCAGTAAAATGCTCAAAATGGGACATCCTGCTAAAAGGGAGTAGTACAACAACTCAACATCACCAGTCAAGGTTCTGAGATCATACTAAACAAGCTACAACGGAAATACTCGAAACTGGGTTATGACTCTGATCAACCAATCCTATGGGACTACGGAGTAGTAACACGTGATCCTGATAGACGGAAGAGAAAGCCTAGTTCCTTAACCCCGTAGAAAAGATAGGATGACTCAGATCGGAAGGCCATGAGGTATAAGGAGTAAAAAGAGCCTTACGTTCCTTCCCACAATCAATTCCCTTACATAATTAGAGAATTTCTAGACTCAACTTTGACCAGTTTGGCTTGGTAATCCTATAGGAAGTCACGCTCTGATACCAAAGCTGTCAGGACCCCGATTCTAAGTCACCCCGATCTAGCATGTAACACCTCATATCACTTTGCGGCCTCACGCATGGTATTCCCATGGGTGTCGCCTTACCATGCTCGGGACCGTTTGCGCCTTTTGGCACACGTATATGACAGTGTCGCTAGCATCCATATGACAGAGAACCAAGGCTGACATGGCTAGTCGTGAACCCAAAGTGGCACTAACTTACAGGGACAGGCATACATGACCCAACAACGAACGTGTCGGTCATCAGCGAGTGAATCCGGGCTATAGCAACTAGGATAGCAGGACTCTGGTAAACCGGGTTGTAGCAGGCTAACAAGACTCCGATAGACATCGCGTGGCATTTCCCCGAAGGGACAGACACATGAACGAAGGACACATGCCGGCCAGCCTAAGTGTTCCAGAGCAGTAGCAAGCTACCAGGGCTCAGTGGAAGCACTAGAAGACATTTCCCGGTAAGAGAGGCTACTAAGGATAAACAACTAGATAGTCAGATCCCACACATAGCAATACATATTACACGTACGCATAACATGCAAGTATGTGTTGTACAACATGGCATCACAACATAACTCAACAACTCATATAGATAAAAGCTCAGAAGAGCCATCATAGCATTTATTACAAACAGGGGTCACATGAACCAACATTCAGAACAAACAAGCAAAAAGCAGAAGCATTACATGTCTGAGTACATACATCTACAAATGAAAAAGGCTGAAGAGCCTGACTATCTACAACATCTGATCAAGATCATAGCTGAGGCACAAGCTACTTGTCGAAGCCCACAAGAACACTAGTAAGACCGAAGTCTCCGTTGCAAAAACGTAAATTAAGCAACATGAGTACAAAGGTACTCAGCAATACTTACATCAGATCCTATCATACATGCATTCGTATCAAGAGGGTAATGTGGGGTTTAGTTGCAGCAAGCCAGCTTTGACTCAGTTGCCATCCTGTTGTATGACTACGAGAACTTCTTTGAGGTGAGGTGGCGCACACGAGTCCACTAATCACCACACAATACACTACTATGGATTCATCCCCGTATCCCTACGAGAAGGCCATCCATAGCACTCACACTTGTTATGAGCATTTTATAGTATCCGCTTCAAGTTGTCTATGTACCATGTAAGCATCCAAGAAGTCCATAACCGCGGACCCGGCTATTTGAATAGATCATGTTAACCCTGCAGGGGTGTACTTCTTCACACACGCTCTCGCCACTTACCGCCATGTACACGTCAAGTATCTCGGCAACCTTCAATCGGAAGCCTGGCGAGGGTGTCGGTCCCGACCTAACTAACCACACAAGACTCTACTCCAGGTTCATTGCCTATTCGGGTTCCATCCGTAAGGAGATCCGGCCGGGGTTTCACTCACGGACCCAAACGATGTGTGCAGGGTTCCCAAGCCCACCTCGCCGGATGGATCTACGCTTGGTACACCGTGCCACTTGTGCCTAGTCTGTCCCAAGCCCACCTGGCCGGGTGCCACTTGGTAGACTACTAACACTACCTACAAACACCAAAAACTAGTTGCGACTCCTGGACAGAGATCAAGTTGGTTAATAAGTCGAGAGATGTCGAGTTACCGGAACACAATGTGTTGTAGTTTCGAGTCATTGGACAACATACATAGAACTAAGTGCTTAAGGACGGTTCCAGTGAGACAACCCACCATGTACTCCTACATGGCCTCTCACCGCTACCTTTACCAAATCGTGTTCACACACTTCACTCTCATCTTCAAAACATATCGTAACACTCCAATTCATTCCCAATGAATCAGACCTGACATAACTCTAAGCAATAGCAGGCATGGCATGGTAGGAACACAACATGGCTCAATCAACTTCTACACATGCTAGTGGGCTTCAACTATTTACTGTGGCAATGACAGGTCATGCAGAGGAATGGGTTCAACTACCACAGCACAAAGTAGCAGATGAATCGTTGTTGTCCTAACTAGCAAAGTGGCCCGCTCGATGCGCGGGCTAGAATTTTATAAATTTCAATGATGAAAACATATTCTATCCTTTTTATAAAGGAAATTGGAGCCAAACGTGATGTTACATATATAAGAATTTTGATAATATAGTATTTTCTTGGGTATGTTTGGGATTTTGTTGCTATATAAATATATGTGTTATCCATTCGTCATTTACCAACTAATTATGCATGAAATACTAACTACTTTTTATGATCAATCGCATTATTTTAATTTTATTTGTACAATTTTTCTGGTAGTATTATAATGTTGCTTAATTATATTTTTCTTTAAACACATATAATAGTTCTCGCTTTTCATGTAGGCATAGGTAAATTTGCTAACATGGTGCAAGATTGAGATATTAATATATTCAGTGATTTTTGTAGTGCAAGTAACTTATTTTTTAGTTAGGGTCTATAAAGTAAGAATGAAAGTATATAGTATACATATGCATTAATACTGTTGTGGTGGGTATTTGTTTCTATGACCATTTAGCTTAGTTATTAAGTTAAAACACGTCCACTAAGCAGGACCAATAGTGGCACATTTTTTTTCATTTGAGCAAAGTTTTCTTTGACAGTGTCCACATTCTATAAAGAAGCACGGTCAATGCTTTCCTTAAATAACATTGTCCACACTACAAAATGTACAAAACTTCAATGGTTGCATTGGTTCCACTTGGTTGATTCTTCACTTTCCCATTATGTAGTCTTTTTGTCTTCTGTTGTTCTCAGCTATGACCGATCTAGATTAGATCAACAAAGTAAGAGGATCACACCTTGGTTAAACCGATGTCTTCAGCTACACAAAAACGAACACAAAGTCTGGTATAGGTTAACGTTAATTGTACTCCTCATTCTTGGGAAATTCTATTAAATCATACAATGATGTTTCCATAATAAATTGAATTATAATTGTTACTAAACCGAAAGTGGATTATAGAACACACACAGGAACATGACTAAGCTGGGAAGATTGCAACCATAAACCTTCTCCACATTTCCTAATTTAGTTGGAATGATTGTCCGCAAGATTAACTGAGGAGCATTAGGTAATCACCAATCCACATGTATGAACTCAATGCACGTATGCTTGTAAGAGGACCATATTATTTTTAACTCCGTGAGATTCTTTTTTTCATTTAAGGTGATTATCATGCAATACAAAATGGCTCTTAATGGTATACAAAGAAATGTGTCATATTTTTCTTTATTTCTGGTAGTATGGCAAATAAGTGTGTAAAATTGGGAAGTGCTAACTTGAAAATAAAAAGCTTTAAAAATATTATATGCATGAGGAGATTACCTTACATATTTAGAATAATTAAAATTATGAATTATACATTTCCATGATTTATCAAGAGCATAAATATAAATTATAGCTATAGAGTGCACATGTCAGATTAGCCCTTAATTTAATGACCATAGAGTTTTGCATGAATTAGTTTATGCTAATCTATAAAAGTAAATGCATGGTTGTTCTTTTCAAAGGTTACTTAAATCAAGATCAACCTATTATCAGCAAATATTCTGCATCAAGTACATAACACATTGAGTTTTGAAATTGTCAAGTTGCGAGATGGGTATTAGATACTAACTCAAAAAGGTAGGTTGAGTGATCCTATGCTTGGCCGCATGAGTCCTCCCATTTTTTAATTTTTCTGCATAGAGTTCCGACCTTTTTAAGAAAAGAAAAACTATGTATGAAAATAAGAGATAGTGGGTCTCCATTAAAGATCACTCACAATTTACTTTCTAACTTTCATGTTAATTGATGCAATTTTTTTGAGATGGATATGCTAAGAATCTAAGTGGCTGGTCATATCACCCCATCGGGTTGCTTATGTTGATGTATGATGACATGAAGGACCATCGATGGGTCTCGAAGCATTGTCAGTTCATAACAGAGTAGGCAGAGTTTGATACCAAGACGCCTTGGCACATGTACTCATACAGCTTGGCCTGCTCCTCTGTGTATTGAAGTATTCATGACTTTTCTTGATCTAAGGTCAGCAAACATGATATATCACATGGAGCTAGCACTATATCAATCTCATCTCAAGCTACAACTGTTCCTTTTGGTTGGTCACACGATGATTCAATTTAGCTTGATACAGGTGGTGTTGTCTATTCACATTGTACATGCAAATAATGAAAAATTAAAATTTCTATAGTTGGATGATATAGAAAATATGCATCAAAATCATTTCACACATCACAAAGTCTTCGCAATGGTATCTTGACTATCGATTCTCTACCAGCATGTTTTCTCACTTAATACAACTATACAATACAAAGTCTTATTTTGTTACCGTACATATAGTACTTTTACTTTGATGTTTCATATGGATTGTTATTGCTTTATAGATGGTAAAACTTAGAAAAAATTGACATGTAAAAACCTAGAACGGTTTGTATCTTAGACTCGAAATAGTACACAGTACAACATAATATGTGGTTTTCTACCTCTATAGTTTAGAACAAAAATCAATACTGAAATTCACAGAATACAAATGAAACAAAAGGAGAATAAACAGTACCTCAAATATGATGATTGGTCTCACTAACTTGTTTAAATCTGATAAATCCCAATGCGTAGTGTGCATGACATCATCTCCTTAAAAATACGTCAACACTTTTTACTGGTTTCTCAACATTGCAAAATAATCAGAGAAGAAAATAAGGTTTATAGTCTTTCCAAAGAATTAAAGAACATCCTTGCTTAGCAGAAGAATTGTAGGAGAATTGACAATACCTAAAATATGGCGAGGAGCCTTGCACACCTTCTAAATCTTATAACACCAAGGTATACAGTCTACATGACATCATCTCTCGAGAAACTACTGAGCACATCTTTGCCAGTTTGTCAACACTTTAGAAAAATAAGAAGAAACTATTGGATTAACTTCTTTTGAATGAATATAACAGGGCAAAATGTTACACTATTGGGTACTTAACAGTTGGAAGAATAATTTGTTGCTGGAATAGTCCATTTAAGTGTACAAAATTAATGCTATTGGCCATTTTTTGGGCGAATAATGCTATTGGCCATTAACTTACTTGGAAACCATGAAAGCAATAGGGGAACATATAAAGATACATATTAACGCACGGTATATGCAGATTGAATTATAATAGCCGAATCTTATTTTTTGATCTATAACATACAGTTGTTGCATTATTACACAATTATATACATAATTACCAAGTCAAGGATATCATGATGAAGTGTTCAAAAATAATGGGTCCTACCAAAGCTCTAGGACATAGTGTGCAGTTGGAACTATATTGACAAATATCACAATGCCAATATTTATTGGAAAGGAAAAGCAACATACAATTCATTTGAATAGGAAATGCATTTGTAAGTGAATAATTTGAGGTGTATTGTAGTCTAATACATGACATGGTTTTGTCATGTAAAAATATAACCATGGATACTGAGATATCCGAAGGAGGGCGTGAAATGTGTAAAAAAAAAACTGATGGAGAAGGGGGAAATTGTTATCAAGAAAAATTGGTGTAAACTCTTACCTACCTGTTAATTAGCGTAATAATCCTGATGCTACAATAGTGTGAGGACGCACACCTCCTGTTTTACAGAGCTGATGCTAATAAAAAAAATAGAAAATATATGTACGTATGCATGCATAGATGAAGCAATAGAAAACCTCACATACTTGCCAGTACCAAGCCTTGAGCTACGGTCATGAGACAAGCTTACGATTGATCTTGTATCCATGGCCATAATTGATCAAGTATCCGTGCACTTGATCACACAAGCTGCTGGCAGCGATGCCCTACGTGCGTGTATGAGGCCGCCATGCAGCGATGGAACTACTACGGTGAAATCTCGGCCTCGCACGCTCATAGCTCATCGTACGCCAAGCTCGTCCTCCTGTGCTCACCCCCAAGTCCGTCAATGTACAATCGCCCATACATGCATGGTGCCGTCCGGCCATCCAAGGGCATCAGCCATGCACCAGGCACGTACGAGGGCACTGGATCTACCCGGCCTGCTATGCAGCCATGGGACTCTGATGGTCAGACATCCGTTTCCTTGTTCGATCCCTCTCAGCGGACAAAGTCCTCGCATGCCCGCAGCTCGTGGCAGGCAAATCTCGTCCTTCTTCGCTCGCCGCCAAGTCCGTCCACGTATGTTTGCCCATACATGCATGATCACCAGTCTATTTGGATACATCCCTCTCAGCGGACAAAGCCCTCGCTTGCTCGCAGCTCGTGGTAGGCAAATCTCGTCCTTCTTCGCTCGCCGCCAAGTCCGTCCTTCGCCCATACATGCATGATCACCAGTCTATTTGGATCTCACAGGTAGCTTCTTGGACATAGTTGCACGCAGTAAGAAAGTACGAAACCACGCCCCTGGTTTGCATGAACGGGGCTGACGGTCGGCCGGCCGTCTAAGGGCACACCGAGGAGAACTTGGCGGAGGCGGAAGAACATGGTCATGGAAAGCACCTTAACCTAATTTTTTTAATAGATAAATCAAAGGGGTATGATAAACATTAATTAAGAGCATTATTGATGGGTAATTTGTTTGAACCCTTATACAAATAGGCTATTTTCGAGATCCATTGGTCATAATAAGCTAGTCAACTTAATGAATGGCATGGTGGGTAATTTTTTACTTAAATCTAATCTAATGGCTATAGTTGTTCAAATTATCAAATAAAAGGTCAGATGTTTCTGATTTTTGTGGGAATTCTTAGGCTATTTTCTTTTTTCTGGTGAGCCTATCAAATACTTTTTATATATAATAGATGCAATAACTAAGAGCAGGAGCGAGAGAGTAGGTTTGTATCGGAATGAACAAGGGGGGTTTGCTTGCCTGGTAGATCAACAAGGGAGGCACTGCTTCACAGATAGGTACTCTGGAACGGTCTCCGGAGCAGGACCTATCGAGAAGGAACGGTGTCGACAATCAAAACACAAGCATATGCAACAATATGATGCATGATCATGTCATGTAGATGTGATGTTGTTTGAGCTAATGTAGCTAGCATTCTATTTGAATGAAGTCCATTTGAACCAACGGTTCAAATGCAACTCCAAATTTAACATTTATAAATGCTATTCATACGTTTTCACCTATACAGCAGGTTTAGGTTGGTTTTTCATGCATGAAACTGATACAGATTAATAGATTGAATTTTTCTGATAATTTTTCATATATAAATTATTTCAATCTGAGCTACGGTTGAATTTCTATGATTTTTTGAAGTTTATAGTATTTTCTGGAATTTCCTGATTTAAATTAAATCCAGAAAATAAATAACTACGTCATGCTTGCGTCAGCAAGTCAACAGCGCTGACTGAAGTCAAACCTGACGTGTAGGGTCCACACGTCAGTGACACGGGTTAAACAGGGGGTTAGATTATCCTAATTATAGGATTAGTGGCACTGGGGCCCACTTGTCAGTGTTAGGGGGTTAATTAAGCGGTGATTAGCACTAAGCTAATCACCTGACGGGCCGGACCCACGTGGCAGGGCTCAGGCGACGGGGCTCGCCGCCGGCGACCTCTAGACGCGGCGGAGTCTACGCCACAGGCCACGGGGACGGTGTCTGAGAGCACCGGGGCATAGCCCGGGCTCTCGCGCATCTGGAGGGGAGCCTGCGGCGGTGGCCGGAGCTCGGGCTCAAGCGGCTGCGAGGCTACAGAGCGGGAACGGTGAAACTGAGAGGGGGGGACGGGGCAGGAGCTCACAGCGGGCTCGACGGCGTCGTCGGCGAGCTCGGGGAAGGGATGGAGTCGGCGGGGCGGCGATGGGGATCCACGGCGGCCAGAGGCGAAGATTACGACGGCGACGGCTCCACTAGGCATCCGATGATGCGCGGCTTGGCAGAGAGGACGAGGGCGACGTGGCGGAGCTGGGGAGTGTATCAGGGACGGTGATCTCGGCCGTGAGAGAGAGAGCGAGGGGGAAGAGGGAATGGCCATGGGAGAGAGCGAGAGAGGCGCGGGGCGGCGCGTGGCGTTGCGCGGGGCATCCAGACGACGAGGGGGAGAAGCAGGAGGTGGCGGGGAGACGTGGCCGCGGGCGAGCGCGCGCACGACACGCACAGTTCCAGTAGGCGCGAGGAAGAACACAGAGGAGGAGGCGGGCTGACCGCACAGCTGGGCCGGTCGGCTGCAAAATGCCAGGCCAGCAAGTGGCCCAGGTAAGTCGAGGTATTTCATCTTTTTCTATTATTTTTTTCTTTTCTATTTTCTGGCATTTGTTTTGATTTAATAAAAATACTAAATCATTTTATTTTCTTATGCCAATTTTTGCAGGAGCTAGTGGTATTATTCCAGAGCTCCTCAACAAATGGCATAATTTTTGGACATATATTATATATATAACATATATATATATATCCAATGCAAATAATTATGCATTAATTCCAAATGCCCAAAATAAATACTTATGAGCCCCTAAAAATATTGGTTTGATTTTTATCTCTGTCCAATATTTTCAGAGAGCACCATGAATATTTGCTTGGACCCTTTTGGAGCACTTTTTATTTGGGTCATTTCCGGAGATGATTTTGAGGGTTTCACAAATCCTCATTTCAAACTTAAATGAAATTTAAACATGATGCACACATGACTAGCTAGTCTAGGTCATACCAGAACTAGGGATGTGACACCCGATACGTACCCGGTACCCCCGGAACACTTCCGGTGTCCAAATACTATCGTCCTATATATGAATCTTTACCTCTCGACCATTTAGAGACTCCTCGTCATGTCCGTGATCTCATCCGGAACTCCTAAAAACATTCGGTCACCAAATCACATAACTCATATAATACAAAATCATCATCGAACATTAAGCGTGCGGACCCTACGGGTTCGAGAACTATGTAGACATGACCAAGATACCTCTCTAGTCAATAACCAATAGTGGAACCTGGATGCTCATATTGGTTCCCACATATTCTACAGAGATCTTTGTCGGTCGTATCGTAATGACAACATACGTTATTCCCTTTGTCATGGG
Organism: Triticum aestivum; assembly: GCF_018294505.1. Taxonomy (NCBI): domain Eukaryota; kingdom Viridiplantae; phylum Streptophyta; class Magnoliopsida; order Poales; family Poaceae; genus Triticum; species Triticum aestivum. The sequence continues at coordinate 427,108,605 of NC_057813.1, read as the reverse complement.
TATGTTACTTGCCCGAGATTCGATCGTTGGTATCTTCATACCTAGTTCAATCTCGTTACCGGCAAGTCTCTTTAATCGTTCTGTAATGCATCATCCCGCAACTAACTCATTAGTCATATTTCTTGCAAGGCTTATCATGATGTGGATTACAGAGAGGGCCCTGACATACCTCTCCGATACTCAAAGTGACATATCCTAATCTCGATATATGCCAACTCAACAAACACCTTCAAAGATACCTGTAGAGCATCTTTATAATCACCCAATTATGTTGTGACGTTTGATAGCACACAAGGCATTCCTTCGGTATCCGGGAGTTGCATAATCTCATAGTCAAAGGAATATGTATAAGTCATGAAGAAAGCAATAGAAATAAAACTTAACAATCATTACACTAAGCTAACGGATGGGTCTTGTCCATCACATCATTATCCTAATGATGTGATCCCGTGCATCAAATGACAACACATGTCTATGGCTAGGAAACTTAACCATCTTTGATTAACGAGCTAGTCTAGTAGAGGCTTACTAGGGACACTATGTTTTGTCTATGTATCCACACATGTATCAAGTTTCTAGTTAATACAATTCTAGCATGAATAATAAACACTTATCATGAGATAAGAAAAATATAAATAATAACTTTATTATTGCATCTAGGGCATATTTCCTTCAGTCTCCCACTTGCACTAGAGTCAATAATATAGTTCACATCGCCATGTGATTTAACACTAATAGTTCACATCTTTATGTTATTAACACCCATAGTTCACATCGCCATGTGACCAACATCCATAGGGTTTTGCTAGAGTTAATAATTTAGTTCACATCACTATGTGGTTAACACCCAAAGAGTATTAAGGTGTGATCATGTTTTGCTTGTGAGATAAGCTTAGTCAATGGATCTACCACATTCAGATTCGTATGTATTTTGCAAATTTTCTATGTCTGCAATGCTCTATACAGAGCTACTCTAGGTAATTGCTTCCACTTTCAATACGTATCCAAATTGAGACTCGGAGTCATCTGGATCGGTGTAAAATCTTGCATTAACGTAGCTCTTTATGTTGAACTCTTTATCACCTCCATAACCGAGAAATATTTCCTTAGTCCTCTATAATTTTGACCGCTATCTTGTGATCAACTCCTGTATCACTAATGGTACCTCACTACCAGACTTATGGAAAGACACACAATAGGGTTCGTACACAACAGGGCATACTTTATAGAACCTATGACTGAAGCGTAGGGAATGACTTTCATTCTCTCACTATATTCTGCTGTGGTCGGGTTTTGAGTCTTACTCAACTTCACACCTTGTAACACAGGTAAGAATCTTTTCTTTGAGTGATCCATTTTCAACTCCTTCAAAAACTTGTCAAGGTATGTGCTTTTGTGAAAGTCCTATCAAGCATCTTGATCTATCTCTATAGATCTTGATGATCAATATATAAGTAGCTTCACCGAGTTCTTTTATTAAAAAATCTTATTCAAGTATCCTTTTATGCAATCCAGAAATTATATATCATTCCTGATCAATAATATGTCATCCACATATAATATCAGAAATACTACAAAGCTCCCACTCACTTTCTTGTAAATACAGGCTTCACCATAAGTTTGTATAAAACCATATGCTTTGATCACCTTATCAAAGCATATATTCCAACTCCGAGATGCTTGCACCTGTCCATAGATGGATTGATGGAGCTTGCACACTTTGTTAGCACCTTTAGGATCGACAAAACCTTCTGGTTGCATCATATACAAGTCTTCTTTAAGAAATCCATTAAGGAATGCAGTTTTGACATCCATTTGCCAGATTTCGTAAAATATGGCAATTGCTAACATGATTCGGACAGACTTAAGCATCGCTACGAGTGAGAAAATCTCATCGTAGTCAACACCTTGAACTTGTCGAAAACCTTTTGCGACAAGTCAATCTTTGTAGACAATACCATTACCATCAGCGTCAGTCTTCTTCTTGAAGATCCATTTATTCTCTATGGCTCGCCGATCATCAGACAAGTCAACCAAAGTGCACACTTTGTTCTCATGCATGGATCCTGTCTCAGATTTCATGGACTCAAGCCATTTATCAGAATCTGGGCTCATCATTGCTTCCTCATAATTCGTAGGTTCGTCGTGGTCTAGTAACATGACTTCTAGAACAGGATTGCCATACCACTCTGGTGTGGAACGTGCTCTGGTTGACCTACAAGGTTCGGTAGTAACTTGATCTGAAGTTTCATGATCATTATCATTAGCTTCCTCTCTAGGTGGTGTAGGCATCACTGGAACTGATTTTTGAGATGAGCTACTTTCCAATTCCAGGGAAGGTACAATTACCTCAACAAGTTCTAGTTTCCTCCCACTCACTTCTTTCGAGAGAAACTCCTTCTCTAGAAAGGATCCATTCTTAGCAAGAAAGATCTTGCCTTTGGATCTTTCAGAGAAGGTGTACCCAACAGTTTCTTTTGGGTATCCTATGAAGACGCACTTCTCCGATTTGGGTTCGAGCTTATGAGGCTGAAGCTTTTTCACAAAAGCATCGCAACCCCCAAACTTTAAGAAACGACAGCTTAGGTTCCAAACCACAGTTCATGCGGTGTTGTCTCAACGGATTTAGACGGTGCCCTATTAAATGTGAATGTAGCTCTCTCTAATGCATAACCCCAAAACGATAGTGGTAAATCGGTAAGAGACATCATAGATTGCACCATGTCTAATAAAGTGCACCATACCTAATAAAGTACGGTTATGACGTTCGGACACACAATTACACTGTGGTGTTCCAGGTGGCATGAGTTGTGAAACTATTCCACATTGTTTTAAATGAAGGCCAAACTCATCACTCAAATATTTGCCTTCGCGATCAGATCGTATAAACTTTATTTTCTTGTTACAATGATTCTCCACTTCACTCTGAAATTCTTTGAACTTTTCAAATGTTTCAGACTTGTGTTTCATCAAGTAGATATACCCATATCTGCTCAAATCATCTATGAAGATTAGAAAATAATGATACCCACCGCCTGCCTCAACACTCATTGGACCGCATACATCGGTATGTATTATTTCCAATCAGTCATTGGCTCGCTCCATTTGTTCTGCAGAATGGAGTTTTAATCATCTTTCCCATGAGGCATGGTTCGCAAGTATCAAATGATTCATGATCAAGTGATTCCAAAAGCCCATCTGCATGGAGTTTCTTCATGTGCTTTACACCAATATGACCTAAATGGCAGTGCCACAAATATGTTGCACTGTCATTATCAACTTTGCATCTTTTGGCATCAATAGTATGAATATGTGTATCACTACGATCGAGATTCAATAAACCATTTACATTGGGTGTATGACCATAGAAGGTTTTATTCATGTAAACAAAACAACAATTATTCTCCAACTTAAATGAATAAACGTATTGCAATAAATATGATGCAATCATATTCATGCTCATTGCAAAAACCAAATAACATTTATTTAGGTCCAACACTAATCTCGAAGGTAGAGGGAGTGTGTGATGGTGATCTTATCAACCTTGGAATCACTTCCAACACACATCATCACCTCGCTCTTAACTAGTCTTTGTTCATTCTGTAACTCATGTTTCGAGTTACTAGTCTTAGCAACTGAACCGGTATCAAATACCCTGGGGTTACTATGAACACTACTAAAATACACATCAATAACATGTATATCAAATATACCTTTGTTCACTTTGCCATCCCTCTTATCCGCCAAGTATTTGGGGTAGTTCTGCTTCCAGTGACCATTCCCTTTGCAGTAGAAGCACTCAATTTCAGGCTTAGGTCTAGCTTTGGGCTTCTTCACAGGAGTGGCAACTTGCTTGTCATTCTTCTTGAAGTTCCCTTTCTTTTCCTTTGCCCTTTTTCTTGAAAATAGTAGTCTTGTCAACCATCAACCCTTGATGCTTTTTGTTGATTTATACCTTCACCTATTTCAGCATCGTGAAGAGCTCGAGAATCGTTTTCGTCATCCCTTGGATATTGTAGTTTATCATGAAGTTCTAGTAGCTTGGTGATAGTGATAAGAGAACTCTGTCAATCACTATCTTATCTGGAAAATTAACTCCCACTTGATTCAAGGGATTGTACTACCCAGACATTCTGAGTACATGCTCACTAGCTGGGCCACTCTCCTCCATCTTGTAGGCAAAGTACTTGTCAAAGGTCTCATACCTGTCGACATGGGAATGAGTCTGAAATACCAATCTCAACTCTTGGAACATATTATATGCTCTCTGGCGTTCAAAATGTTTTTGAAGTCCCGGTTCTAAGCCGTAAAACATGGTGCACTAAACTATCAAGTAGTCATCATACCGAGGTTGTCAAACGTTCATAACGTTTGCATCTGCTCCTGCAATAGGTCTGTCACCTAGCGGTGCATCAAGGACATAATTCTTCTGTGCAGCAACAAGGATAATCCTCAGATCATGGACCAAGTCCGCAACATTGCTACTATCATATTTCAACATAGATTTCTCTAGGAACGCATTAAAACTCAAGGGAACGGAAGCACGGGCCATTGATCTACAACATACATATGCAAAAACTCTCAGGACTAGGTTCATGATAAATTAAGTTCAATTAATCATATTACTTAAGAACTCCCACTTATGATAGACTTCCCTCGAGTCATGTAAATGATCACGTGATCCATATCAACTAAACCATGTCCGATCATCATGTGAGATGGAGTAGTTTTCAATGGTGAACATCTCTATGTTGATCATATCTACTATATGATTCAGGTTCGACCTTTTGGTCTCTAGTGTTCCATGTCTGTACATGCTAGTCTCACCAAGTTTAATCCGAGTATTCTGCATGTGCAAAACTATCTTACACCCGTTGTACGTGAACGTAGAGCCTATCACACCCGATCATCATGTGGTGTCTCAGCATGAAGAACTTCCATAACGGTGCATACTCAGGGAGAACACTTATACGTTGAAATTTAGTTAAGGGATCATCTTATAATGCTACCGCCGTACTAAGCAAAATAAGATGCATAAAAGATAAGCATCACATGCAATCAAAATATGTGACATGATATGGCCATCATCATCTTGTGCCTTTCATCTCCATCTCCAAACACCGTCATGATCCCCATCGTCACCGGCTTGACACCTTGATCTCCATCGTAGCGTCGTGGGCATCTCGCCAACTATTGCTTCTACAACTATCGCTAATGCATAGTGATAAAGTAAAGCAATTACATGGCGTTTGCATTTCAAACAATAAAGCGACAACCATAAGGCTCCATCCAGTTGGCGATAACTTTTACAAAACATGATCATCTCATACAACAATGTATATCACATCATGTATTTGATCATATCACATCACAACATGCCCTACAAAAACAAGTTAGACGTCCTCTACTTTGTTGTTGCAAGTTTACGTGGCTGCTACAGGCTTCTAGTAAGAACCGTTCTTACCTACACATCAAAACCACAATGATGTTTCGTCAAGTTTGATGTTTTAACCTTCAACAAGGACTGGCCATAGTCAAATTTGATTCAACTAAAATTGGAGAAACAGACACCTGCTAGCCACCTTTATGCAAAACAAGTTGCATGTCTATCGGTGGAACCGGTCTCATGAACATGGTCATGTAAGGTTGTCCGGGCCGCTTCATCCAACAATAGTGCTGAATCAAAATAAGACATTGGTGGTTACTAGTATGACTATCATCGCCCACAACTCTTTGTGTTCTACTCGTGCATATCATCTACGCATAGACCTGGCTCGAATGCCACTATTGGGAAACATAGCATGCAACTTCAAAAAAATTCCTACGCTCACGCAAGCTTTATCTAGGAGATGCATAGCGACGAGAGGGGGATAGGGTGTCCACGTACCCTCGTAGACCGGAAGTGGAATCATTTGCTTAACGTGGTTGATGTAGTTGAACGTCTTCTTGATTCAAATGAGCACCGTATGTACGACACCTCTGAGTTCTGCACACATTCAGCTCAATGACGCCCCTCAAACTCTTGATATAGCAAAGTGTCAAGGGAGAGTTCCGTTAGCACGACGGCATGGTGACGGTGATGGTGAAGTGGTCCGTGCAGGGCTTCTCCTAAGCACTAGGTGAATATGACCAGAGGCGTAAACTGTGGAGGGGGGCTCCGCACACGGCTAACAATGTTTGTTGTGTGTTCTAGCGGTGCCCCCCCCTCATATATATAGGTTGGAGGGGAGGAAAGGAAGCCAAGGGCGCGCCCCAAGTAGGAGGAATCCTACTTGGGCACCTCCCAGTTCGGCCTCCCCCTTTTCCTATTCCTATTCGGAGTAGGAAGGGAAGAGGGGGAAGGGGGGATCCTATTCCCTTTTTCCTTTCCTCCTCCCCATTTCCTTCTCCAAATTGGCCATCCCATATGGAGGGGGCGCACCACCCCCTTTGTGGCTGGTGTGTTTCCCCTCTTGGCCCATAAGGCCCATATAGTATGCGGGGGGTGGGGGGGGGGTAGCCCGGAACCCCTACCAGTGACCCGATATGTCCCCAGTACCCCCGGAACACTCCCTGTGTCCAAATACTATGATCCTATATATGAATCTTTACCTCTCGACCATTTCGAGACTGCTTGTCATGTCCGTGATCTCATCCGAGACTCCAAAAACATTCGGTCACCAAATCACATAACTCATATAATACAAAATCGTCATCGAACATTAAGCATGCGGACCCAGCGGGTTCGAGAACTATGTAGACATGACCGAGGCACCTCTCCGGTCAATAACCAATAGCAGAACCTTGATGCTCATATTGGTTCCCACATATTCTATGAAGATCTTTATCGGTCGTACCGTAATGACAACATACATTATTCCCTTTGTCATCGGTATGTTACTTGCCCGAGATTCCATTGTTGGTATCTTCATACAAAGTTCAATCTCGGTACCGGCAAGTCTCTTTACTCGTTCCGTAATGCATCATCCTACAACTAACTCATTAGTCACATTGCTTGCAAGGCTTATCATGATGTGCATTACCAAGAGGGCCCAGAGATACCTCTCCAATACTCGGAGTGACAAATCCTAATCTCAGTCTATGCCAACCCAACAAACACCTTCGGAGATACCTGTAGAGCATCTTTATAATCACCCAGTTACATTGTGACATTTAATAATACAAAAGGCATTCCTCCAGTATCCAGGAGTTGCATAATCTCATAGTTAAAGGAATATGTATAATTCAAGAAGGAAGCAATAGCAATAAACCTTAATGATCATTATGCTAGGCTAATGAATGGGTCTTGTCCATCACATGATTCTCCTAATGATGTGATCCCGTGCATCACATGACAATACATGTCTATGGCTAGGAAATTTAACCATCTTTGATTAACGAGCTAGTCTAGTAGAGGCTTACTAGGGACACTGTGTTTTGTCAATGTATCCACACATGTATCAAGTTTCCAGTTAATACAATTCTAGCATGAATAATAAACATTTATCATGATATTAGAAAATATAAATAAAGACTTTATTATTGCCTCTAGGGCATACTTCCTTCAATAAAATCCTATTTTTCCACAAAAACTTCAGGGAGAAATAATTATTTTGTTCCACAAGATGGAGCCGCCGTCACCTGCTATTCTTCATCGGGAGGCCAGATCTGGAGTCCGTTTGGGGCTCCAGAGAGAGGGATCTTCGATCTTTGTCATCACCAACCCTCCTCCATCACCAATTCCATGATGGTACCCACCGAGAGTGAGTAATTCCTTCGTAGGCTCGCTGGTCGGTGATGAGTTGGATGAGATTCATCATGTAATCTAGTTAGTTTTGTGAGGGATTGATCCCTAGTATCCCCTATGTTCTGAGATTGATGTTGCTATTACTTTGCCATGCTTAATAATTGTCACTTTGGGCTCGGGTGCCCTGATTTCAGATCTGAACCATGTATGTTATCACTATTATATCCATGTTCTAGATCCAATCTTGCAAGTTATAGTCACCTACTACGTGTTATGATCCGGCAACCCCGGAGTGACAATAGTCGGGACCACTCCCGACGATGACTATAGTTTGAGGAGTTCATGTATTCGGCGTGTGTTAGTGCTTTATTCTGGTTCTCTATTAAAAAGAGGCCTTAATATCCCTTAGTTTCCAATAGGACCGCGCTGCCACGGGTGGGAACGACAAAAGATGTCATGCAAGTTCTTTCCATAAGCACGTATGACTATTTACGGAATACATGCCTACATTATATTTATGAACTGGAGCTAGTGTCGTATCGCCCTAGGTTATAACTGTCACATGATGAATATCATCCAACAAATCATCGATCCAATGCCTACGAATTTCTCTTATATTGTTCTTGCTAAGCTACCACTGTTATCGTTACTGTTACACTTGCTACAAAATTACTACTATCACTATTACCCTTACTATTGTTGTTGCTACTATGATCAAAACTATCATATTACTTTGCTACTGATCACTTTGCTGCAGATAATTAATCTCCAGGTGTGGTTGAATTGACAACTCAGCTGCTAATACTTACAAATATTCTTTGGCTCCCCTTGTGTCGAATCTATAAATTTGGGTTGAATACTCTACCCTCGAATAGTGTTGCGATCCCATATACTTGTGGGTTATCACCTTCACTTATATCTTTTGAGCTAGGAAGTTCGCTCTAGTGATTCACTTATATCTTTTTAGAGCATGGCGGTGGCTATATTTTATAAAAATTGATGAACTCTCATGATTCACTTATATTATTTTGAGAGTCTTTAACAGCATGGTAATTGGCTTAGGTTATGAATTTAGTCCTAATATGATGGGCATCCAAGAGGGATATAATAAAAACTTTCATATGAAGAGCATTGAATAGATGAGAACTTTGATTCCTTGAATTTGTTTTGATATATAAAGATGGTGATATTAGAGTCATGCTAGTGAGTAATTATGGATTGGTGGAAATACTTGTGTTAAAGTTAGTGATTCCCGTAGCATGCACGTATGATGAAACGTTATGGGATGAAGTCGGAGCATGATTTATTTTTTCATTGTCTTACTTATGAGTGGCGGTCGGGGCGAGCGATGGTCTTTTCCTACCAATATACCCCCTAGGAGCAAGCGTGCAGTACTTTGTTTCGATACCTAATAGACGTTTGCAATAATTATGTGAGTTATTTATGACTAATGTTGAGTCCGTGGATGACACGCACTCTCACCCTTCCACTATTGCCAGCCTCTCTAGTACCGCGCAACTTTCGCCGGTGCATTAAACTCACCATATACCTTCCTCAAAACAGCCAGCATACCTACCTATTATGGTCATAGCCATTCCGAGATATATTGCCATGCAACTTCCACCGTTCCATTTATTATGACACGCGCAATCATTGTCATATTGTTCTCATATGCATGAGGCATTCACATAGTCATATTTTTGTTCTAGCATCGAGTTGTAATTCTTGAGTTGTAAGTAAATAAAATTGTGATGATCATTATTATTAGAGCATTGTCCCATGTGAGGAAAGGATGATGGAAGCTATGATTCCCTCACAAGTTGGGATGAGTCTCCGGACATTAAAAAGTTAAAAGAGGCCAAAGAAGCCCAAATATATATTAAAAAGAGGCCAAAGAAGCACAAAAAAATGAGAGAAAAGAGAGAAGGGACAATGCTACTATCCTTTTTCCACACTTGTGCTTCGAAGTAGCACCATGATCTTCATGATGGAGAGTCTCCTATATTGTCACTTTCATGTACTAGTGAGAATTCTTAATTATAGATCTTGGCTTGTATATTCCAATGATGGGCTTCCTCAAATTTCCCTAGGTCTTCATGAGCAAGCAAGTTGCATGCTTTCATACACTTATAGCTCTAGCGCATCCATTGCATGGCAATCCCTACTCACTTGCATCGATATTGATTGATGGGCATCTCCATAGCCCATTAATTTGCCTAGTTGATGTGGGACTTTCTCCTTCTTTTTGTCTTCTCCACAACCACCATATTATATTCCACCTATAGTGCTATATCCATGGCTCACACTCATGTATTGCATGAAAGTTGAAAAAGTTTTGAGAACACTAAAAGTATGAAACAATTGCTTGGATTGTTATCGGGGTTGTGCATGATGAAATACTTTGTGTGATGAAGATGGAGCATAGCCATACCATATGATTCTGTAGGGATAACATTCTTTGGCCATGTTTTTTTGAGAAGGCATAATTTCTTTATTATTATGGTTGAAGTATTATTGTTTTATGTCAATATTAAACTTTTGTTTTGAATCTTTTGGATCTGAATATTCTTGCCACAATAAAGAATATTGCATTAATAAATATGTTAGGTAGAATTCCACATCTAAAATTATGTTATTATCATTTACCTACTCGAGGACGAGCAGGAATTAATGTTGGGGAGGCTTGATACCTCTCCAACGTATCTATAATTTTTTATTGTTCCATGCTATTATATTATCTATCTTGGATGTTTTATATGCATTACCATAGTATTCTATATCTTTTTTCGGACTAACCTATTAACCTAGTGCCTAGTGTCAGTTGTTGTTTCTTCCTTGTTTTTTGAATTTTCCAGAAAGGAATATCAAACAAAGTTCAAATGGAATAAAACTTCCGCCATGATTTTTCTTGGACTATAAGACACCTAGAAGACTTGGGGACACGGCCAGAAGAGTTCCGAGGGCACCACAAGCCCTCAGGGCGCGCCCTAGGGGGGCGCCTCCCAGGGTTGTGGGCTCCTCGGGAGTCCTCGGACCCTAATCTCAGCAATATAAATCCTAAAATATTCCCAAACCAACAGAACCGTCCACCAAAATACTTTTCCGCAGCCACAAGCTTCTGTTCACGTGAGATCTCATCTTGGGGACTTTTCCGGCGAGCTACCAGAGGGGGATTCGATCACGGAGGGCTTCTACATCAACCCTATTGCCCTACCGATGATGTGTGAGTAGTTTACCATAGACCTACAGGTCCATAACTTGTAGCTAGATGGCTTCTTCTCTCTCTTTGATCCTCAATAGAATGTTCTCCTCGATCTTTGTGGAGTTCTATATGATGTAATATTCTTTTGCGGTGTGTTTGTTGAGATCCGTTGAATTGTGGATTTATGATCAGATTATCTATGAATATTATTTGAGTCTCTTCTGAATTCTTATATGCACGATTTGATATCTTTGTATTTCTCTTTGAATTGCCGGTTTGGTTTGGCCAACTAGATTTGTTTTTCGTGCAATGGGAGAGGTGCTTAGTTTTTGTTTCAATCTTGCAGTGTCCTCACCCTGTGACATAGTAGGGGTAGCGAGGCACATATTGTATTGTTTCCATCAAGGATAAAATGATGGGGTTTATATCATATTGCGTGAGTGTAACTGCATCTAGTGCCACCCCTAGTTTTGGAGTATTGACGACAAACTTGGTTGGGGGACTAATGTGTTTATGAGAATTGTTGGATAACACATGTACTAGTCCCATATTGACTCGGTTTACCTACCAGAGATGACCCCTAAAAATGTGTGAAGACATTGAAGACAATGTGGTCTATGAAGATATTCACATTGAAGACTATGACAAGAGAAGACATCGCATGAAGACTGTGGAGTGCGAAGACATAGTTGTTTCGTAGTTTCCGTTTCTTGTTTGTTGAGTCATAGGAACCACCACACTATTAAGTGGGGTCCAAGTGAACAAAGTCAGAGTGACTGATGTGATGCTCAACCAAATCCTATGTGTCGTGGTATTCTCACGGGGGGTGCAAGTCGACAGATGCCACAAGGGCTTAGTGTGAGGGTAAGACTGCTGCTGACAGGTCCGGGAGCGGGTATGCGAGCAGCACGCGCTAGTTTACCAAGGTTCGGGGCTCTCCGGAGAGATAATACCCATACTCCTGCATGTCTAAGTATATCTGGTATGCGAGTATGCGACTAGCACGCGCTGAGCAGTCGGGCCAGATCTCCTGGCAAATACTTTGTCTTCTTCCTCACGGGGGTGCGTCAGCGCACCCGCTAGGTGTAGCCCCCGAGATTCTGGCCAACTGATGAGCAGTCGGGCCGGATCTCTCGGCAACTATTTTGTCTTCTTCCTTGCGGGGTACGTCAGCGCACCCGCTGTGTGTAGCCCCGGAGATTCGGACCGACTGTTGAGCAGTCGGGCCAGATCTCCCGGTGACTACTTTGCCTTCTTCTCTTTTTCTCATCTGTCGGCTGTGCACAGCCAGACAGGCTCATCGATCGGCCAGGCAGCGAAGCAGGCAGACGAACCAGCCGGCCGAGCGGCGATGCGGGCGGTCGACCAGAGCAGTCGGCTGGGAAGCAGTCTGCACAGTCGGATCCTCCCTCTTTTTTTCCTTCTTTTTTTTGTCCGACTGCATGTGAGCAGTCGGGCGCCACCAGTCGGCCACTTTCTTTTCTCTTTCTCATTCCAGCCAACTCTCGGCAGCTGACCATCTCACCCGGTCGCATTTTTTTTTGCGAGGAGAAGTCGGCTTGACTTTTCCTCTTTCCCTCGCGTGGGGCAGCCGGATGTGGGAACCAGCAGCAGGCGAGCAGGGAGCCGGCGGCCGGCCAGGCCGGCCGGGTGGTCGGCAAAGCCGGCACACGGCCGAGTCGGCGAGCGGCGGAGCCAGCCGTCCGGCTCAGGGTGGAGATGGCAAGTAGCCGGGTTGGGGGAGCCAGACGGGGCATTGACGGAGAAGTCCGCGGGGCGGAGACCCAGCAGGCGAGCGGGGCAAGCCGGAGGCCGGGGCCGGCCAGAGGGGCACGGGAGCCGGCCAGGTGCGGAGAGCAGCCGACCGAAGCACCACGACCCGGCAGTCGGCGCGGGAGGTCGGGACGGGGCCGCAGCAGGCGTGGCGAGGGTGACGGGCGGAGCAGGCCGCCGGGGCGGCAGCCGGCGCGGTGCAAGGCGGCTCGCCCAGCCACCGGGTGCGGAGACCGGGCGCGGGGCGACGACGGAGTTGCGGGACGCCGGACGCGGGCAGTCGCGTGGAGGAGAGGCAGGTCTCCAGCTCGGGGTGGAAACAGCGGCAAGTCCTGCACGCGGGGGAGACCAGGCGGACGGGACCGCGCGGGGGCGGAGCAGGGGGTCCACCACGGTGCGGGGGCGCAGCGAGGTGGTTGGCGAGTGCGTGGGTGTTGAGAATGCGCAGGTGAGCCACGCGTGGGGACGAGTGTGGCCGCACTGTGGCAGCCGGGCGTGGAGCGGGAGACCTGGAGGTCGGAGGAGGTGAGGCCGTCCTCCGACGGGCGCGGGGAAGCCGGCGACGGGCGGCAGAGCAGCCGGGCGGCGCGAGCTCGGAGCCGGCGAGGCACGCGAGGGAGCTGGGCATAGCAGCGGCCCACGCGAAGGTGCGTGCAGACGAAGCTTGCTTGGGCGGGGGAAGCCGCGCGCCACGGGTGCGAGGACGGAGCTCCTGCGAGGTCAGGTGGCCCGACGCTGACCGCAGCCGCACACATGCGGCCAGGCCATGGTCGCAGCTGGTCAGTGCCGTGGCCACGTAGCCGGCCAGCACCGTGGCGCCAGGCCAGGCAGCAACATATTTAGTTTACCAGCAAACCGTGCTCATGGGGTAGTCTAGGTGAGGTACAGGTCGTATCCGACCCACATCTAAGAAGAGTATAGCCATTATCTGGGAAGTGTAGGGAATGGTTTGGCTATGGTGTGGCTAATGGTTTGACCATTGTTTGACATGCATCTAGCTAGCTTGTAGATGGTAGGTGGAGGGGAGAACCCACGCTCGTGTGTCGGCCAAAGCAAGGCGCAACGCGGAGGGAAGTAGACGCGAGCGGCGCGTGGATGAAGGCGGCCGACCGAAGCGAGGCCCCACGCGCGGTGCACGCAGACGGACGGCCGGTGTCGCAATGGTGGCGGTGAAGAAGGCGCAACCAATGGCGAGGACGCGCCACCCCTCGCGGCCGCTCCGGGGGCGTGTCGGTGTCGAGTCCCCGAGCGCTATCGGAGAGACGGCGCGACGCCGCGGTGATGATGATGAAGATGGTCCCGTCCGGACTACGAAACCAGCAGCAGCGTGGTAGCATACTACCACACCACGATGGGCGCCAACTCTCGTGGTATTCTCATGGGGGTGCGAGTCGACAGATGCCACATGGGCTTAGTGTGAGGGTAAGACTGCTGCTGATAGGACCGGGAGCGGGTATGCGAGTAGCACGCGCTAGTTTACCCAGGTTCGGGGCTCTCCGGAGAGATAATACCCCTACTCCTGCATGTCTGAGTATATCTAGTATGTATATCTGGTACAGAGTGCTCCTGGAGCTGTATCTAAGATCAGTGCCAAGTGCATCTGATCTCGTATATATGCGAGTGGCCGGAATAGCATGTTAGCCCTAGTGGCCGAGTGAGTGTGTGCTCATACGTGTGTGTGTGTGGGAGTGCCCCCTGGATGGATGGATGAGGTCTGCTTTTATAGTGCGAAGTATCTTAGGATGTAAGCTAGGTAATGGCATGGGCAAGGCATGGTGGGGTGTCACACTTGTCCCCTGAGTCACTTTATAAATAGTGCCAGGGGACAAGTGACACTATACATGATGGCTGGGGTGATACGTGAACAATGCTCGGGTACAGCCATCTCGTCGGTGTCTTGTCGGTGTCGGGTCAGGCTGCAGTCGGCAGCCGGCTGGTTGGCGCAGTCAGCAGCCGGCTGGTCGGTGCCGTCAGCAGCAGGCAACCGGCCGGGCAGAGCAGTTGGACGGGGAGCCGGCAGGAGCGGCCGGGCAGTCGAACTGTGGGGCTTTGCTAGCCCCGATGTCTTGAATTATTGTCTTGCTGTCTTCGGGGTACTCGTCGCCAATTACCCCGACACTATGTCTTCGAGCGAAGACAATGAGAGCAAATCTTATCCAGAGCTGGATGAGGCAGCCTTGCTTGTAGCCCAAGCTAAGCTACCGCGTGTGTTTGAAATCTGACCATTGGACATGTGTCAGTTCCTTAGTGACCCGGGGTCATTTTGGAAAAATCAGGTCGGGTTGCCTCCTGGCTATAAATAGCCCACCCCCTACACCATAAGTTGGTGGCTGCTCAGAATTAGCGCACGGTTTTTGTCGTTTGAGAGCAACCCACCTCACAGGCCTTTGAGAGAGTAATCCTTGAGAGGACAAAGCCCAAAACACCCAGAGCCAAAGAGTGTTAGGCATCACTGAAGTCTTTCTGTCCGCGTGTTCTGAAGTTATTACACTTGAGGACTGTGAATCCTCCAGCCGGTTAGGTGTCGCGTTCTAAGCATGCAAGAGTCATTGTGGATTGCCGGTGAATGAAGTCTGTGAAGGTTTGGAAGTCTCCCTTGAAGACTTACCAGAGTGATTAGGCAAGGACTAAGTGTTCTTAGCTCAAGGGGAATAAGGTGAAGACACGGTCTTCTGAGTTGAATCTCAACCTCCCTAACCAGACGTACAGTGAATCACGATCCTTATTCGGTAGAGGAGTCGGGGGACATTGGTTCGAATCCAATTCGTGAATATCAGAAAGCATTGTTTCTCATTGAACTATATACGATACACGCGCACGAGGAACAGTCCTGCGGCATCGGGTCGATACGCCCTAAAGGGCATGTCTCCCCTATCCGGGGCATACGGCTGCTGACTCTACTGAAGCAACGCCTCGAGAAATAGATAAGAATTCCTTCCTTTACCGGTAAATGAATAGGAATTAGGTTAATAAAACCGGAACTGTTTCCGCCTTCCTCTCGAACTGAGCTATTTCTCTGAAATATACAGTTTCACATCATTACAGGAAATCCTATACCTGTGTATTACCACCCGGTATGGAGCCATCGTCGTCTTCGGCGTAGCGTGAAGACCTTCCCACGGTCTTCGAGTCGTTCTTGACTCATCCGACTGCATTTTCCAACTGAAATGGAAAATGACTATCGAAATTGGATTGTACATCCAGAATAAACCTAAGAAAACATGATCCCAGACGGATACTTGACATGTTCCCCCTCAGCCAGGCCCATCGCAAGGAAAGCGAAAACCTAGATTTGCTTTATCGGGTATCAAACGGGAACTCCGAGCAAATAAAACACCTTTCAAAAGTATTAATACAGTCACATGTATGGTAAATGCATGAATGTGATGGACTAAAAAATCTGCAGTTCCTAATGGAATAGGTAACAAAGCCACCTAAGCAAAAGATAGAATGTTGTATTGCCATAACCTATGTACTTAAGCGAACTAGCGAAGAAAGGCGAAGAATGGCTTGTCACAACAACTGGAACTGGTCCAACAAATTCCTTGTCCTCTCCGAGCAACTGGTTCTATCCTTCCTCTCACTTTACTTACAGTTCTTCTTCGTGAAGTCTTTGCCCATTTGCCTAATCTGACTGACTTCACTATGCGAATACTATTTACTGTTTGGCTTCATACTATCTTCCATCCCGATCCATTCTACCTAGCTGCTGATAGTCTTCGTGCTTTCACTACATTGCTTACTTGACTATGGCTTGTCTAGTGTAGTCTACCTTCTGCTGCATGTCAGTAGGTTCATTTCTAGTGGTTGTCTTCAAAGCACCCCTGTTTTGAAGACTTTCATAAAAATCGCCTATTCACCCCCCACCTCTAGCCGAATACTAGCACTTTAAATTGGTATCAAAGCCTGGTGCTCCCTTGTTCTGTGTGATTCGGTTTAACCACCTGGAGTTTAGCTGTGTCGACTGCAGGGATAATCAAGGTCTCTGCTGAGTGCCCTGTCTTCGATGGCACTGATTACCCCTACTGGAAGAATAAGATGTGTATGCATCTTGAAGCCAATTATTTCGATCTCTGGTATGTCGTCAAGAATGGCATTCCCAAGATTGGTGAAGGTGTTACTCCTGCTGATGTCAAGAAGTTCATCCAACTGGATTCAACTGCCAAGAACATCATCTGTGGCCATCTGACCAAAGGGCAGTATGGTCGTGTGAGTGCTCTCGAAACTGTGAAGCTAGTCTGGGACTGGCTTTCCAAGGTCAACGAGTGCATCTCAACACAGAGAGATTCAAGGATCAGTGTTCTTCACAATCTCTTCAACCGCTTCAAGAGAAATGACAATGAGAATGTCCAGCTCACATTTTATCGCCTCACTGATATCACCAATGAGCTTCATGCACTCGGCGCCACTGAGATCACCAAGCACAAAATCGTCAAGACAGTTTTGAGATCTCTTAACAGCTCATTTGACACCCTGGCCCTAATGATTCAAGAGCACCCTGACTTCAAGACTCTTGATCCATCTGACATACTTGAGAAGCTCAACACACATGAATTCCAACTATCTGAGAAAAGATATATTTATGGTCCCAACTATGGCCACACTCGCGCTTTGAATACAAAGGTTGTCTCCTCATCTGAAGAAGAATCTGACTGCAGTTCTCGGGATCCTGAAGATATTGGAAATGAGCTTGCTATGCTTGTGAAGAAGTTCTAGAAGTTCGCCAAGAAGAAAGACTTCAGAAAATCTTCAAGATCCAGCTCAAGAAATGATGAAGCTTCCTCTCGTGATCACAAGAAGAGATCCTGCCACAAGTGCAAGAAACCTGGTCACTACATCTCTGAGTGTCCACAGTAGGACAACGAGACGAAGAAGATGAAGAAGAGCAAGGAATATGACTCTGATGACAAGAAGAAGAAGAAATCCTAAGAGTCTTCCTCCAAGTCATCATCGAAGTCTTCATCACACAAGAAGAACTCATCTAGCAAGGCTCGTGCATTTGTTGGCAAGGAGATGGATTTAGAGGAGGAGTTTGCATCTGAGGAGGAAGTGGTGGAGTCCGAAGAGGAATCTGATTCTGGAGTAGCAAGCCTGGCTCTAGCTTCTGCATATGTCGCCAAGTCCATCTTCAATACTAAAGACAATGGCCTCGTCACCAATGCTGATGCCAAGGTAGAGGATGACTCTACTCCCACCTACTGCTTCATGGCACGTGGTGCCAAGGTAAACTCACGCGATGCTTACTTTCAAACATCAAGTGAAGATGACTATGAATGTGAATCTAAACCTAGCTACAAAACACTTGCTAAAATTGCAACTGAACAACAGAATGCCATGGAAAATATTCAAAAGTTGTTAGAAAAAAGTGATGACCTGTTGGATACGGAAATGACCCAAACTTAGTCCTTAATTGAAGACATTAAGAATCTTCATGTTAAGTACGAGGAACTTGAAAGTCGTCATGAAATGCTCTCATCTTCTCATGAAAAGCTCTCCTATGATTATCTTCAAAGGAAGAAAGAGGTTGAGAAATTGAGATCGGCTCATGAAGATCTTCAAACGGAGAACGAGTCACTTCGCGCTCAACAGATTAGTTCCGCTCAGGAAGGATTTGAACCACCATGTCTAAAATGTCTTGAGCGTGATAATGCTGTCTCTGTTGCTGAATGTTCAACTGCTTCTACTGTTGCAATATCTTCAACTGCTAATATGGTAACTAACCCCTCCGCCGAGGATACCACTACTATTGTTGATGAGAATGCTAGGTTGAAGTCATTGCTTGAGACAGGAATGTACAAAAGTCTCAAGGGGCATCAGACACTATGTGATGTCCTCAAAAAGCAGATTCTGAACCGAAACCCTAGGAAAGAGGGTGTTGGGTTCGAGAGGAAAATGAATGTTGATGGTTCTTACTGGATGCCTGAGCAGTACCCCAAAACCACATGGGTTGCTGCTAAGGGACCTTCAGTGGACCCATCTACCTTATCTAACTTCACTAGTGTTAACCCAATTATCATTGATGAATCCTTTGATGCAAACTATAAACTGTTCAGGAATTAGAATGGTGAAGTGTTTGCCAGGTATATTGGTACTAACTGCAGGAATGGACCACCTCTTAAGAAGATCTGGGTACCTAAAAGTTGTCCTGAAAGTCTTCCCGTGAAGGTCATCATGACACCACCTGGGAAGAAGAAGACAAATCCCGGACCAAAGGCTTCATATGGTCCAAAGGCTTCATACAGACAGAGGACTCACCTGAGTCACCCTAATGCCAATGCTTTGCAGGGAAACCATACTCAGACTTTTGAATATGAGCGTGTTTCATCAAACCGCTATGTTCATAAGTCTAGGAACTTTTCTACTTATTCTTCTGAGTATTATTCACCTCTTGCAAGGCTATTTGCTAGGGATCCAAAGCCGAAGTTTTCAGATGCTGCACCTAGACTCATTGCTTCTAAGCCACCCATGAAGACGTGGGTGGTTAAGAAAACTTAACTATCTTTTGCAGGAAAAGGTCTCCAGCCAGAAATCCAAGGCGTCTGATGCTTATGCTGGGGACCTTAAACGTCTTGTGGGACGCAAGATAAAATGTCCAAATGGTCTTACTATATATTCCGTCCCAGGATTCCTTGACAATCATCCTATTTATCCTAACCAAGATCTAAACTTTCATGTTCCGCTTGTTCGTCAAATGTTTATGCTTCACAACTGTCTTGGTGAAGCCTATCCCCCAAACTGTACTGTAGGATATGACACCAAAGCATTCAAATGGATTATGGATAGTGGCTGCACCAACCACATGATTGGTGATCGAAGTCTTCTGATGGATTCAACCCTACGCTCGTCTGATAAAAGTCACATCACATTTGCTGACACTGGTAAAAGCAAGGTATTGGGTCTTAGTAGAGTTGCAATCTCAAGGGACCAGCACATGGATAAAGTGATGCTTGTTGAATCCCTTGGTTTCAACCTAATGTCTATATCAATGCTATGTGATTTGAACATGATTATGATATTTGGAAAATATAACTGCCTTGTCCTTATGGAATCTAACAAATCTCTAGTCTTTGAAGGGTATCGACAAGATGTTCTGTATATGGTAGATTTCTCAGCAGGACCACAACTAGCCGTATGTCTTCTAGCGAAAGCTTTAATGTGCTGGCTCTGGCATCGGAGGCTAGGACAAGTGGGTATGTGGAACTTGCACACTCTCGTGAAGAAGAAGCATGTCGTGGGCATCGAGGGCATCAAGTTCGAGAAGGATCATCTATGTGGTGCCTGTGAAGCTGGGAAGATGACTAGAGCCAAGCATCCCTCGAAGACAATCATGACGACATCTCAACCCTTCGAGCTGCTTCACATGGACTTATTCGGCCCTACTCACTACTCTACTCTTACGACCACTGCTTGTCTCTATGGCTTCGTTATTGTTGATGATTACTCAAGATATACATGGGTGCATATAATCCTCTACAAGACTGAAGTGCAGGATGTCTTCAGACGATTCACCAATCATGCCATGACGAACTATGGCATCAAGATCAAGCAAATCAGAAGTGACAATGGCACAAAATGTCTTCAGACAATTCGCCAATCGTGCCATGATGAACTATGGTGTCAACATCAAGAACACTGGCCTCGACACTTATCTTGATACACTGGGCATCACTCATGGGTTTTCATCTCCTTACACACCTCAGCAGAATGGCATCGTTAAAGCACAAGAACAGAACCCTCATTGAGATGTCTCGGACGATGCTTGATGAGTACAAGACTCCAAGGAAGTTCTGGCCTGAAGCCATCGATACTGCATGCCATGTCATCAACCGTGTTTATCTTCACAAGCTTCTAAAGAAGACATCGTATGAGCTGCTAACTGGTAAGAAACCAAATGTCAGTTACTTCAGAGTATTTGGTGCTAAGTGCTGGATCAAGGATCCACATCACACTTCCAAATTTGCACCGAAAACACATGAAGGTTTTATGCTTGGATACGGAAAGGATTTGCACTCCTACAGAGTCTTCAACCTCTTTCACTGGTCGAAACTGTGGATGTGCGGTTGGATGAGACTAACGGCTCGTGAAGAGAGCACCTGCCAAATGTGCTAGATGAAGTTCCTCCTAGTGAATCTATCAAGCTCATGGGTACTGGAGAAATCATACCTTCAGAAGCTCATTCTGAAGACGAACTCATCATTGCACCAAGTCAACCTGAAGACAATGATCAGCCTGAAGTCAATGCTGAAGCTAAAGACAATGATCTACAAGGGCAAAATCTTTGTCCAGTTCATCCCCGTGTTGCAAATGAAGTACATATTGAGAAGATAATTGATAGCATCAATGCACCTGGTCCTCTCACTCGTTCAAGAGCAACACAACTAGCAAATTTATGTGGGCACTTTGCATTTGTCTCTATATCTTAACCCAAGAAAGTTGCTGAAGCCTTTATGGAACCTGAATGGATTCAAGCTATGCAAGAAGAGCTTCATCAGTTCAAGCTGAACAATGTATGGGAACTGGTCAAGCGTCCTGATCCTCGCAAGCACAATATCATTGGCACCAAATTGATCTATCGCAACAAACAAGATGAGCATGGCCAAGTTATCATAAACAAGGCTCGTCTAGTTGCTCAAGGCTACACTCTAGTAGAAGGAATTGACTTCGATGAAACATTTTCTCTCGTGGCAAGGCTTGAAGCCATTCGCATACTGCTATGCCAACCACCACAACATCCTTCTGTACCAAATGGATGTGAAGAGTGCCTCCCTCAATGGCAAGATTGAAGAAGAAGTGTATGTCGCACAACCACCTGGCTTTGAAGATCCAAAACATCCTGATATGGTATACAAGCTCAACAAGGCACTGTATGGCCTCAAACAAGCTCCTCGCACTTGGTATGAAACACTCAAAGACTTCCTGAAGAGCAAAGGCTTAAAACCTGGTTCTCTAGATCCGACACTCTTCACGAAGACATATGACGGTGAACTATTTGTGTGCCAAATTTATGTGGATGACATTATCTTCGGCTGCACTGACAAGAGATACAGTGATGAGTTTGGCACATGATGCAAGAGCAATATCAGATGTCCATGATGGTTGAGCTGAAGTTTTTCCTTGGTCTTCAAATCCATCAGCAGAGGAATGGCATGTTCATATCACAAGAGAAATACCTCAATGATTGCCTGAAGAAGTTTGGAATGCAAGACTGCAAAGGATACATGACGCCAACGCCAACCAAAAGTCATCTGGGTCCTGACGACAATGGTAAAGAGTTCAATCAAAAGGTATACTGCTCCATGATTTGTTCTTTACTTTACTTATGTGCATCTAGGACAGATATAATGCTTAGCATTTGCATGTGTGCCCGATTCCAAGCGGCACCAAAGGAGTTGCATAAACTAGCGGTGAAGCGAATACTTCGATATTTGGCTTACACCCCAACAATAGGATTATGGTACCCAAAGGGCTTAACATTTGATCTGATTGGGTATTCTGATGCTGATTATGTTGGTGACAAGGTTGATCGCAAGTCCACCTCAGGAACATGTCAGTTTCTCGGTCAATCACTTGTCTGTTGGTCTACAAAGAAGCAGAACTATGTGTCACTCTCCACTGCTGAATCTGAATACATTTCTGCTGGATCGTGTTGTGCTCAGCTTCTATGGATGAAGCAAACTCACAAGGACTATGGCATCAACACGAAGAATGTACCACTCTTTTGCGACAATGAAAGCGCCATCAAGCTTTCCAAGAATCCAGTTCAGCACTCAAAGACAAAGCACATTCAGATCCATCATCACTTTCTCAGACATCATGTCAACAAGGAATATATTGAGATCATTCACGTCAACACTGAAGACCAATTGGAAGATATCTTAACTAAGCCCTTGGATGAGAAAAGGTTTTGCAAGGTGCTGCGTGAGCTAAATATCTTAGAATCCTCAAATGTCCTATAATTGGACAGACATCCTAAGGCTTATGCATGTTGACGACTTAGATGTGCAACACACAAAGTAACGTATATCTTCAATCAATGAAGACTTACCCTTTGAGTGTGAATACATTAATGCAGAATTTGACTTCGGAGCGCCACGATAATTGTGCATCGTGTCTTGGTCTAATACTTCCTATACGGTGGGTAACGCTGCCACCAAATTCTCATTGAAGTATTTCTCTTGGCGTTATGTTTGCATAGTCTTCGCATTTGGTGTGTCTTCAACATTGATTTGTCTTCATGATTTATCTTCACAATGTTGAGTTGGTCCATATATTTATTTATATGTGTGCTCTATCCTCTACAGCTTTCACTTATAGCTATGTCTTCATTCTTGAATTTTTATTGATCTAAGTGAATCTGATCAGACCCTAACCTATTCTGTGCTTCTACCTCAATTCTATCTGTCCAAATCATATGCATTCTATTGAAACCTGTCGATTGTCTTCTCTGCGTCCTTGTTAGCAGAGGACAATCTGACAAACATTTAATCTATTTTAATGCTGTTTCCTTACATCCTGAAAACCGAAGAAGCCGGAAAGACCACCCGACAATCCTAGCGTGCGTGGGAACATGGGATAACTTTCAATGAGTTGCATGCATGCCACATGTCTCTCAGATGTGAACCGCTAGGGGGACCTGCATTATTGCGCTGCGCCACCCTCCTCCCTCTTATAAATACTCACCCCTGCGGTCAATATCTGTTCTTCCACCTCACCACCTCACACAAACCCTAGCGCCTCCACTAGCTCGCATCGACGCTGGAGACGAAGTGCTTAGCTGCCGCGACCTCTTCGACGTCGTCCTCACGCCGGCCGCGGACCTCGTCCTCTCCGCTGCCACTGTAGGTGTCTTCCGTCGCCAAGTTAGGGCACGGGAGATTGAACTTCTCGGCTTCTCTTCCAACCCGTCTAGTAGTTCATCCGCGGTAATTAAATCTTACTTTTTACTGCTATTTAGATCTGTCCAATCCATCCACTTCAACCAAAAGTGGTTTCTTCACTTCCAAATCTGGATTTGTTCTCGTCTGCATCTCATACCATGCTAAGTATATTCACTTTTGCTTCATAACTAGTTAGATTCCTCACTTGTACTTATTCATGGATTCGTACAAATCTGGAACCAACTCTCTCCAAATAAGTGAATGTCCTCGCACTATGAAGTCAATGTCTTCTAAACTGTTTTATCTTCAAAATCTTTTGAGAATGCATATGACCTCTTCCCCTTCCCTCACATCTCTAATGTCGTCACAGGTACATGTCTGTGGGAGAATCCCTTGGTTCTTATAGTCTGCATTCATTTGCAGAATACTTACAGTGTCACATTGAATCACCTGAAGCCAGTTCTTGTCTGACCAGCAGACGTAAGCCATTCACTGTGCTGAAGCCAATCAGCTTGAATATCATTGCTTCAGAGAAGTCTGCACGGAAGGGTGGCAGGCAACACCGAGGCAACACAACACTTGATCTGCCCCCTGAGCTGTATGAACTATACAAGTCCGATCCAGAAGAAAACTACAACCAGCGCAAGAACCGGATTCAGTGGATCCAAAGATATTGGGCTGAGCAATGGTTCAAGTACAGGTTTGCACCTAAATATGCTGAAAAGAATGCCATGAAGCACCCATGGGGTGACTGTCTATATCGCAGCTTATTGCCGAAGAGCAAGGCTGAAGCCATTGCGCAAGGATTCTATCCTTGCATGGTCAGAGGACCACAACCTGAAAATGCCGACCCATCTTCTCTATTATGGTGTCGTGACGACAATCTTTTCAAGTGCAACTATCTGTTTGCTAAAGATTCAGGTTCCAAGAACAAAAAGGATTATGTCCTCAACTTCAACCCTGGCCCCTCTACTCCCAGATCTGATGGGACTCGTGAAGCTAATGAGAACATAATTGGCCCCTTTGCCAATTTTGATGGGCTTTTGTCTCACATTGCTGCTCAGAGAGCAGCTGTGGAGCAATCTGATGGTGAAGCTTATACTGAAGATGCTCCCTCACCTCCTAAGGAAAAGAAGGATAAGAAGGCAAAAGCTTCAAAACCATCTTCTTCACCAAAAGCTTCAACAAGGAAGATTCTGAAGTATGCACCGCCTGAATCCAGTGTGCAGTTTGAAGACTTATCTTGCGTGTCCAAGAGGACCAAGAAGCCATTGCCCAAGAAGTCCATGGGGCATCCCCTAACACCGTTTGCTGTGTTACACAACGAAGATGAAGCCATTCATCTGTCCAGTGATCATGATCTTGCTGATGATGCTCTGGAAATGCTAATCAAGAGCAAGCAAGAGGCAGAAATCTTCAACGATCTGCCCCTCTTTGATGTTGATATTCTGGATAACTTCATCGATGAGTGGTTCGACAACCAGGACATCAGTATTGATGATCTCTAGCTCCCTGTGGACATCAGCATCACCTTCCATGGTGCCATTGCTGGTGAATTGGCCTTAGCTCAGAAGATTGTTGAGCTGAAAAACAAAATTGATTATGAGAAGGCTCACTTCAAGAAGAACATAGCCAAGCTCAGCATGGCAGATGTTCAAATCTTCAAGAAGATGTTGCATGACCTCAAGGAGGAGTTCCACAAGAAACGCACTGAAGCTAAAGGCTCAAGGCAGCGCATGAAGTATCTCGCTGAGAAATGCGTTCAAGCCCACAATGAAGCTGAGAAGCGAAAAGCTCTTGGGCGCCCTGGCATTGATCCCAGGCTGGCTGCCAAGAAGAAGTCTGCTGAGACCCACACTGCACCAAGGCAGGAAGAACCTCGCATTGTCTTCCCTGCCAGTATGACAGGCTCAAAGCCTAAGGTCCCCTCAGCAGCTTCTGAACTGAAGAAGACAAGAGCAGCTGAAGATGAAGCCAAGAAGCGCTAGGACAAGGACGTATCTGACGATGCTCCTTCCAAGAAGCTGAAGACTAAGCGAATTAAGTATTCAAAGAAAGTGCGTGTTGTGCCCTCTCAGCCACTCATTGTTGAACCCATCTCAGTTGCTCCTCCTGCCATTGCAAATCAAGAACGACGAGTTGTGCTCTGCTAGCCTACTTCCACAGAGGCTCATGGAGAAAAACAAGTTCCAGCAGTTGACCCCAACAAAGCTGAAGACATTGGTCATGAAGAAAATGTTTTTGATGATGAAGTCCTTCCTCAAATCGAGCATCAGTTGGTATCATTGCCTGCTCCAACAAGCAGCGAATACATCAGCATTGGTCATCTATTGACACCAATTGCTCAAGATGATTCATGGGCTGAGCGCGCGCAAGAAACAACACCTGTTCATGATCAAACTCCCTGCACTCCACCAGCGCAAGTCACCTACCCAATGGTGAATGACGATGACTACATGGAGACCACCCCATCGCCAAAGGCGTCGCCCGTGTCCCAACGGCTTCGCAAAGGTCTTAGGCCATCGGTCTCCATGTCCACTGAGGGAGTCCTGGACTGAGGGTTCCTCGCACGACCGGACTATATACTTAGGCCGGACTGTTGGTCTATGAAGATACAAGATAGAAGACTTCTTCCCATGTCCGGATGGGACTCTCCTTTGCGTGGAAGGCAGGCTTGGCTATTCAGATATGAAGATTCCTTTCTCTGTAACTGACTTTGTGTAACCCTAGCCCCCTCCAGTGTCTATATAAACCGGGGGATTTAGTCCGTAGGACAACAATCATAATCTCATAGGCTAGGCTTCTAGGGTTTAGCCATTACGATCTCATGGTAGATCAACTCTTGTAATACTCATATTCATCAAGATCAATCAAGCAGGAAGTAGGGTATTACATCCATAGAGAGGACCTGAACCTAGGTAAACATTGTGTCCCCTGCCTCCTATTACCATTAGCCTTAGACGCATAGTTCTAGACCCCCTACCCTAGATCCGCCAGTTTTGACACCGACATTGGTGCTTTCACTGAGAGTTCCGCTACATCACCAGAAGGCTTGATGGCTCCATCAATCATCTACAACAATGCAGTCCAGGGGGAGATTTTCCTCAACAAACAAATCTTCATATTTGGCGGCTTCGCACTATGGGCCAACTCGCTTGGCCATCTGGAGCAGATCAATAGCTACGCCCCAGGCCATCAGGTGTCAGGACCCCGACTCGATGTCACATCGATCTAGCCGGTAACACCTCATATCACTTTGCGGCCTCACGCACGGTATCCCCACGGGTGTCGCCTTACCTTTGCCCGGGACCGTTTGCGCCTTTTGGCTCACGTATATGATAGTGTCGCTAGCATCCATATGATAAGGAGCCCGGGCTGACATGACTAGTCGTAAACCCAAAGTGGCACAGACTTACAGGGACAGGCATCCATGACCCAGCTTCGAACGTGTCGGTCATCAGCAAGTGGGTCCGGGCTGTAGCACTGGGCTAGCAGGACTCCGGTAAACCGGGCTGTAGCGGGCTAACAGGACTCCGGTACTCAATGCGTGACATTTCCCCGAAGGGACAGACACAGGAACGAAGAAGGACACATGCCGGCTAGCCTAAGTGTTCCAGAGCAGTAGCAAGCTACCATGGCTCAGCGGTAACACTAGGAGACATTTCCCGGTAAGAGAGGCTACTAAAGATAAACAACTAGGTAGTCAGATCCCACGCATACCAAGCATTTCAATCATACTGACAATATGCTCGATATGTGCAAATACAACGAAGCATCACAACATGACTCTACGACACAAGTACTTTATTTAAGGCTCAGGGAGCCATACATAGCATACACAAAGGTACGGGTCCCACGACCCAACATACAAGTCATACAGTCATACAAACCAGCAGCGGAAGTAACTTGTCTGAGTACAGACAACTAGTAAAATAAAAGATGCTTGGAAAGCCTAGCTATACTATGTGGTCCTTCACAAGCTCAGGGTCACCACCTGGGCCTTTAGCCTACTCGTTGATGTCAACGTCTACATAGAACCCATCAGAAGGGGTTGCCGCGTCTTCTGTAAAATGTAAATTATAGGAACATCAGTACAAAGGTACTCAGCAAGACTTACATCAGATCCTACATACATGCATATTATCAAGAAGGGTTGGTGGAGTTATTGCAGCAAGCCAGCTTTGACTCTTGGCTAGGCTATCTTACGATACTTCAACTTGAAATGGTTTTGCACACACGAGTCCATTACCCACCACTTCAATACACTACCCAGGATCCGCCTCCGTCTTCCTACGGAAGAGCCATCCTCGGCACTCACACTTATCTTGAGGCTTTTAGCAGTTTCCATTTACTTGTCTATGAACTGTATAGGCAACCAAGTAGTCCTTTACCGCGGACGCGGCTATTCGAATAGATTATGATAACCCTGCAGGGGTGTACTTCTTCATACACGCTCTCACCACTTACCGTCATTTACACGACATGTACTCGGCAACCTTCAAGCGGAAGCCCAACGTGGGTGTCGGCCACGACCTACCTAACCACCTAAGTCCCTAGTCCAGGTTTATCGCCTATTCGGGTTCCATCCATGAGGAGATCCGGCCGAGGTATCGCTCACAGCCCCAAACGATGTGAGCAGGGTTCCTGAGATACCTAACGGGTATTCGGTACACCGTGCCATGTACCTACCGCATCACAGCCCACCCCTACGGTCAGCGCTGTCCACGGCCTCCAGTATACTACAAACACCAGAAACTACTTGCAACTCCTGGACAGAGAACTAGGGTGACTAAGAAGTCGAGAGGGTCCATTGGTTTCGGGCCCAATGCATGGTAGTAGCTGAATCTTAAATCACACATACAGATCTCAGTGCTTAAGGTCGGCTTCAATGAAACAACCCACCATGTACTCCTACATGGCCTCTCATCGATACCTTTACCAAATCATGTTCACCACACCACTCTCATTACCGACATAATCATTTCACTCTAGCCCATCACCCAGATGAACCAGACCTGACACGACTCTAAGCATAGCAGGCATAGCAAGGTAGGAACAACACATACATATGGCTCAATCAACTCCTACACATGCTAGTGGGTTTCATCTAGTTACTGTGGCAATGACAGGTCATGCAGAGGAAATGGGTTCAACTACCGTAGCACACAGCAGTTTGAAACGCGTTGTCTTAATGCAGTAAAAGAGAGCAGGAGCGAGAACATGGGATTGTATCGATATGATCAATGGTTGATTGCTTGCCTGATGGTTCGATGCACTGATACGGTTCTTCGTTAGGGTAATCACGGTACTCCTCGGAGGCAGAACCTGTCGCAAAGGACACCGATACACAACCATCACCAAACAATGTGCAACAATATGATGCATGCATGACACATGGCAATATGAGTGTGTTGGGCTAATGCAACTAAAACCAGAAGGGTTTGAACAAATTTGAATCAAAGATTCAAATTTCAAACTCAAACATGGCCTCTTGAAGTGCTTTTCCTTGTTCTTCATTAAACATCAAGTTAACTTGTTTAGTCATGCATGAAAATAGTACAGATGGATAGATTGGATTTTTCTGATCATTTTTCATATATAATTTGTCTGATTTGGAGTTACAGAATAAAAGTTATGAATTTTTGAAGTTTAAATAATATTCTGGAATTTCCTGATTTAAATTAAATCCAGAAATATAAATATTGCGCCAGCATGACGTCAGCATAACGTCAGTGGTCAACTGCGGCTGGCTAGGGTCAAACCTGACGTGTGGGGTCCACACGTCAGTGACAGGGGGGGTTTAACAGGGTTAATTTAATCCTAATTAGGAATTAGTGGCGCTGGGGCCCACTGGTCAGTGTCAGGGGGGGTTAATTAAGCGGTGATTAGCGCTAATCTAACCACCTGGCCGATGGGGCCCACGCGTCAGTGACCCTGGGGGGGTCAAACCCCAGGTCAAACAGGTCAAACCCACCGGCGACATGACGCCGGTGAGGCCCGAGACGGCGACGCGATGCGGAAACGCGCTACAGGGCACGGGCGAGGCCGTGCTTGGGCTCGTTGGAGAGCCCTTGCTCCCGCGCGTCGAACGGTGGTGGTGGCCGTGCCTGAGGTGGCCGCTACCGACGACGGCGAGCTCGTGAGCGGCGGCCGGAGTTCGGCCAACGGCGGGTTAGGCGATGCAGGGCGCTAGGGGAGGCGTTGGTGCGTGCTACGTGCTCCTGGTGAGGTGTGGAGCACGATGGTGTGCTCGCTTCGAACTACAACGGCTCCAGCCACGGCGGCGACGAGGCACGGCGGCGGCGAGCTTCAGAGCTCAAGGGGACGGCAACTACAGGATGCTAGGGACGACGGGGCAAGGGGGAATCGGGTCAGCGGCTCACCGTGGAGCTGCAGGGATGGTTAGCGGGCTCGGGGACGTCCGGTAGCTCTCGATTCGACGGCGACGATCTCCGGTGGCCGAGGAGGGGAACGGCGACGTGGGCGGCAATGCAGGGCTTCCGGAGGCCCGTGGATTGATGGGAAGGAAGAGGGGGTCGAGGCGGAGCCTCTGGGCTAGTCGGGGGAGCGAGGGAAGGGCGGTGGCTGCAGCTACGGTGAACGGCGACGGCGGCTGCGCTCTGCTTCGGAAGAGGGGCGAGGGAGGCGAAGCAGGGAGAGAGGGAAGAGGTGCACGGGAGAGTGAGGGGGGTCAGGGGGATCGGGACGGCCTGCGGAAGTCGTCCACGCGGCCAGGAGCTCGTCGGCAAGCAGGAGGTGGCCGCGCGGCCGTGCGCGTGCGAGCACGCAGCAGCTTCGGGGCGAGGGGAGGAAGACGACGGAGGGCTGCAGTGGTGGGCTGGGCCGCCTGCTGGCTGGGCCGGCCAGCTGGCTGGGCCGGACAGGGAGGAGGCCAGGTAAGGTTCTCCCTTTTATTTATTTCTGTTTTCTAATTTTTAATACTTCTGCAACTTAGTTGAATTAAATAAAATACCTAGGCAACTTCAAAAATCACCAAACTACTCCTGGTCCATAGTTGGATTATTTCCAACATGAAACATTTTAGTTTGGAGATATTTGAGCATTTAAATATTTTATATAATTTTAAATGCCCAAATTCAAATATTTATGATTTAATTCAAAAACCCTAGGATGGCCTAGGAAAATGTGCACCACTTTTGGCAGAGGTTCTGAACCAAGACAAAAATGATGGGCATTTTAGAAGGGCATTTCAGGTTCATTGAAAATGTTTTTAGTAAACCCTAATTGGTTTCAGAGGGGACTGGGGGTTCTGTCATCCCCATTTCAGGTTTCTGATGAAAAGGTAAACATGATGCAACACTCTAATGCATGGCTAACTAGGATGTGACAACTCACCCCCACTCAAAAGAATCTCGTCCCGAGATTTGGGTTCCTCCGGGAAGAAGGCGGGATACTCGAGTCGAAGACGATCCTCCCTTTCCCAAGTTGCTTCATCTTCAGAATGGTGCGACCATTGAACTTTGAGAAACTTGATATTATGACGTCGGGTGGTACGTTCGGCCTGATCGAGGATGCGAATGGGGTACTCTCGATATGTAAGATTATCTTGGAGATCAAGCGTTTCGTGGTCCACTCCACGGATAGGATCCGAGAAGCAACGCCTGAGTTGAGAAACGTGGAAGACATCGTGGACTCTGGAGAGGTGCGGAGGTAGTTCCAACTGGTAGGCAACTTCTCCTCGTTTGGCGAGAATGCGAAAAGGTCCAATGTATCGAGGAGCCAATTTGCCTTTGATACCGAAACGATGGGTTCCCTTCAGAGGGGTGACCCGAAGATAAGCCTTCTCGTCAACCTCGA
This sequence comes from Triticum aestivum, assembly GCF_018294505.1. Lineage (NCBI taxonomy): Eukaryota > Viridiplantae > Streptophyta > Magnoliopsida > Poales > Poaceae > Triticum > Triticum aestivum. Next base: position 427,077,209 of record NC_057813.1, on the reverse strand, counting down.
AAGTCATAGCCTTATGTTTTCGGTCATATTGACTCTTTTGACGGGATTGGGCTGTTTTCAACTTTTCACGAACGATGCGAACTTGTTCTTCTGCTTCCTGAATCATGTCCGGGCCAAAGAATTGTCTTTCCCCGGTCTCTGACCAGTTAAGGGGTGTTCGACACCGTCGTCCATAGAGAACTTCAAAAGGGGCTTTACCCAAGCTAGATTGATAGCTGTTGTTGTAAGCGAATTCGGCAAATGGAAGGCACTTCTCCCAGTCCATTCCGAATGAGATAACAGAGGCTCGAAGCATGTCTTCTAGAATCTGGTTGACGCGTTCCACTTGACCACTCGACTGAGGGTGGAAAGCGGTGCTAAAAGAGAGACGGGTCCCCATAGCATTTTGGAAGCTTTCCCAAAATCGAGAGGTGAAAAGACTTCCTCGATCCGAGTTAATTTCCAAAGGAACACCATGGAGAGACACTATACGGGAGATGTATAAGTCGGCCAGCTGACTAGCGGTTATACTCTCACGAACAGGTAAGAAATGGGCTACTTTGGAAAGACGATCGACAACGACGAAGATAGCATTATTCCCTCTCTTGGTCCTGGGAAAACCGGTAATGAAATCCATACCAATTTTATCCCATTTCCATTCAGGAATAGCTAAGGGTTGAAGGGTGCCAGCAGGCCGTTGATGCTCTGCTTTTACACGACGACAGACGTCGCAATTAGCAATATACTGAGCAATTTCTCTCTTCATCCTAGTCCACCAGAACCTCTGGCGTAGGTCCTGATACATCTTAGTACTACCGGGATGAATGGTGAGAGGAGATTCATGAGCTTCCTTAAGGATTAATCGCCTCAGGTTTCGCACTTTGGGAACCACTAGTCGATCCCCGAAGTATACGACCCCTTGATCATTAATGGAGAAGCAATTCGCAATTCCTTTCTGAATGTTTCTCTTGATGCGGGAGATTCCCGGATCTACCTTCTGTGCTTTGATAATCTGATCCGTAAGGGTAGGTTTTGCCACCAAGGTGGAAAGAAAACCTTGAGGAACAATGTGAAGGTTAAGCTTCCGAAATTCCTTATGGAGAAGCGGTTGACTTTGTTGTAACATCAGGTTGTTACAATAAGATTTACGACTTAGCGCATCAGCCATGACGTTGGCTTTCCCTGGGGTGTAGGTTATTCCTAAGTCGAAGTCTGTGATCAATTCAACCCAACGTCTTTGCCTGAGATTCAGATCCGGTTGGGTGAAAATGTACTTCAGACTTTGGTGATCAGTGAATATTTCGCAACGGTTACCGAGGAGGTAATGTCGCCAGGTCTTAAGTGCATAGACTACGGCTGCAAGCTCTAGATCATGAGTAGGATAATTCTCCTCATGTGGGTGCAATTGCCGTGAAGCGTAGGCAATTACGTGTCGATCTTGCATGAGAATGCAACCTAGTCCTTGTCGCGAGGCGTCGCAGTAGATAACAAAGTCCTTGGAGAAGTCTGGCGGTACCAGTACGGGAGCAGAAGTCAGGCGTCTTTTCAGTTCCTGAAAGCTGTGCTCACATTGTGGAGTCCACTCGAACTTCTTATCTTTCTTGAGGAGTTCGGTTAGGGGTTTAGCAACCTTGGAGAAGTTCTCGACAAAGCGACGACAATAGCTCGCTAAGCCCAGAAAACTCCGAACTTGCTTGACCGATTCAGGTGGAGTCCAATTAAGGACGGCTTGAACTCGCTCAGGGTTAACAGCAATACCTTTACCAGATATTACATGACCCAGATAGGTCACTTCTGACAACCAGAATTCACATTTAGAAAATTTGGCATAAAGGCGATGCTCTCGAAGTTTCTTCAACACTAGCCTTAGATGTTCGGCATGTTCTTCCTCATTCTTGGAGTAGATGAGTATATCATCGAGGTAAACCACGACGAATTTATCCAAATACTCCATGAAGATTGAGTTCATTAACCGAGAAAAAGTGGCTGGAGCGTTGGTTAATCCGAAGGACATGACGGTGTACTCGTATTGGCCATAACGAGTAACAAAGGCCGTTTTAGGAATGTCCCCGTTTCTGCTTTTGATTTGATGGTAGCCCAACCTCAAATCCATCTTGGAGAAGACTGAGGATCCAGCGAGCTGATCATAAAGGTCGTTGATCCTGGGGAGTGGATATTTGTTCTTGATTGTGACCAAATTGACAGGTCGGTAATCTACAACCATCCGGTCCGTACCATCCTTCTTCTTGACGAATAGGACGGGGCAAGCCCACGGAGATGAACTAGGGCGGATGAAACCCTTTTTCAAGGACTCATCGAGTTGTTTCTTAAGCTCGGCTAGTTCTAGTGGTGCCATCTTATAAGATCTTCTAGCAATCAGAACGGTTCCTGGGATGAGGTCTATTACGAACTCAACATCCCTGTCAGGTGGAACACCTGGCAATTCTTCTGGGAAGACATCCGGGAAGTCACGGACTACCGGAATGTCCTCAAGATCTGGCAAAGGGCTGGCGTTAAGAGAATATAATTGTTGCTTGGCTATTCGGGTTAAGACATTGACTATCTTGCCCGAAGGGTGAGTGAGTTGAACAGTCCTAGAGAAGCAATCAATTTGGGCATGATGAGCCGACATCCAGTCCATACCCAGAATGATATTAATATCTGAAGATTTAAGGGCTATCAAAGACGCGAGGAAAACAAGTCTGTCGACTTGGATTTCATTTCCATGGCTTACTCTAGAAGTTTGCCATTTGGATCCCGGAGTTTGAATTACCATAGAGGTTGGCATATCACCGAATGCGACGTTATGCAAACGAGCATAATTTTCGGATATAAAAGAATGAGAGGCTCCTGTATCGAAAAGAACAGATGCCGGGTGGCAATTAACAAGAAGCGTACCGAGAACGACGTTGGGATCCTCTTGAGCTTCTTCGGCAGAGATACAGTTGACATGGCCACGTGAGGCGGTGACCGGCTTGGCGTGGAACACTTTCCCTGTCGGCTTGCCACGGCCAACAGCTTTAGCAGACTGGTTGGGGTTGGTCTGGGGACACTCACGCATATAGTGGCCAGATTCCCCACACTTGAAACAAGTCACGGAACTGGTACGTGGAGGAGCATTGTTGGCTGGACCCCCATAGGGCTTGGCCGGTGCAGACTGTTGAACAGGGCGAGGCGCCTGGAAAGATGGCCTCGGTGTGAACCTGGGTGGCAGGGCGGTGTTGGGCACCCACACGCGGCGCTTCTGAGGACCAGCACCGGATGAGGAACCCATGTCACGGCCATGCTTGCGTGTTGCGTCATAGTCAGTCTGACCCGTTTCAGCACTGATGGCTTTGTTGACAAGTTTCTGAAAAGTTGTGCACTCATGCAGACGGAGGTCACGGCGAAGCTCAGGACTAAGTCCCTTACGGAACCTTGCCTGCTTCTTGGCGTCAGTAGAAACTTCCTCGGTTGCATATCGTGCGAGGTTACCAAACTCCCTGCTATAAGCATCCACAGAGAGTCGGCCTTGGGTGAAACTGCAAAATTCCTCACGTTTACGGTCCATGAGACCCTCCGGAATGTGATGTTCACGGAAAGCCTCGCTGAATTCAGCCCAAGTAGTGACATGGCCTGCTGGGCGCATAGCTCCATAATTCTCCCACCATAGACTGGCGGGGCCTTCAAGATGATATGCAGCAAAGGTGACCTTGTCAGCCTCCGCTACCAGCGCGGAACGCAGTTTGTGAGAGATACTGCGAAGCCAGTCATCAGCGTCGAGAGGCTCGACGGAGTGGTGGAACGTGGGTGGATGTAATTTGATAAAATCACTGAGTGACACCACGTTAGTCCTCTGATGGTGTGCTGTGTTCTGTTCAATACGCTCCAACAAACGGTTGGTCTCCCGCTTGTTTCTCTCAGCTTCCATCATAACCTCGGCTAGGGAAGGAGGATGAGGCAGATTTGCATCCCTGACTTCACTGCCTTCGGCCTGCTCTTGAGGAGCAGGGTTAGTGCGCGTGTTGACCATCCTAGGTAAACAAGACAATGATTTAGTCAGGATGATAAAATTCCGACATAGGATATAAAATGTAAGGAATAACTCGAAATGCAAGATGATCATCCGTATGACATGGTAAATACAGAAACTGCTTCTTTATTCCATCGTCATACACACCATATAGGGTTTAGTACAAGACCAAACAAAGTACTATTACGGTGAAAAGAGGATTACATCTCATCGGAGGCATTCCAAGCTCCTATACATTATTTTTCTACTCCTCCGGAAAGAGTACAAACTAGGTCATATCCCACGAGTCACGCGGGACGATAGATGACACAGCTAGTGCGAACTAGTGATACTACCACTAACTCAGACCGATCCGTAATAGTCCTCGTAGAAGTCACCTCCATAGCCTGGAAGCTCAACATGATCATCCGGAAACAGACGATCTCGCGGAGCTTGTGGACCATAGGGGCTAGGATGAGGTCTTGGACCAACAGACGGTGGCCTGCGGGGACCGCGAGGTGGGGTGATGCCTCCTACATCACGCCAACCCATCACGTCTGGCAGAGCAGATCTCACAGGATAGAGATCGCACATATCTGAATATCCAGCTTGCACTGCCGGTGCAAACCGAGTCAATGTGGCCCAGTGGTCAGCACGGGTATTGAAGAGCTCTAACCTCAAGGCCCGATTTTCACGGTCCTTATCCTCGAGCATCTCAGCAGTGGTGCGAGTCCGTGAATCCTCGTGAGTGGGGTCAGCATAGATAGCCTGGAGATACCCTTGTGCTCCCGGAAGTGATCCTGGCATATACCGGAAATCAGAGTCCCGAAATAGTCCAGATCTGACTCGCATGATGGTCATCATAGAGTAGGCGGCGTCCTGCACAGCCATCTCAATGGTAACCCCGAGTCCATAGGAGCAGTGAAGGGGCTCGGTGGATCCAGGATAAGATGGAAATATCCTGACAGTGCAGAGATACTGGCTTTGATTAAAGTCTCGGAATTGCTCTTCGACCGTGTACTCAGGATACCAGCGGTATCCAGCCTCAGTCATTACCCTGACCAACTTAGCAGTATGGCCGGGTACATCTAGGCATCGAGTCAGGCGAACCACTTGATTGAGGTCGCGAGTGGCCATCTGAAAGCACAATCATAATGCAAAGGCATTAGAATTTCTAGCAAAATTTCGGCAGCATAACAGCTGTAAATGCTCAAGAAGGATTTTGAGACATTTGACAAAGGATTACATACATACTCGACATCATCATATCAAAGTTCTGAATCCATTTTAACAACATAATGTGGTAGTAGAATTGAACTAGGCTTGTATCCATCAAACCTATAAGGTACTACTGATTAGTCACACGTGATCCTGATAGAGAGAATAGATCCTAATTCCTTAACCCCCGGTGGAAGAATAGACTGACTCAGATCAGAATGTTATAAGATAAAGGAGTAAAAGAGCCTTACGTTCCAACCCACAAACAATTCCCCTACATATAACTAAAGAATTTCTAGACTCAACATCGACCAGTTTGGCTTGGAGAACCTACAGGCAGTCCGGCTCTGATGCCAACGCTGTCAGGACCCCGACTCGATGTCACATCGATCTAGCCGGTAACACCTCATATCACTTTGCGGCCTCACGCACGGTATCCCCACGGGTGTCGCCTTACCTTTGCCCGGGACCGTTTGCGCCTTTTGGCTCACGTATATGATAGTGTCGCTAGCATCCATATGATAAGGAGCCCGGGCTGACATGACTAGTCGTAAACCCAAAGTGGCACAGACTTACAGGGACAGGCATCCATGACCCAGCTTCGAACGTGTCGGTCATCAGCAAGTGGGTCCGGGCTGTAGCACTGGGCTAGCAGGACTCCGGTAAACCGGGCTGTAGCGGGCTAACAGGACTCCGGTACTCAATGCGTGACATTTCCCCGAAGGGACAGACACAGGAACGAAGAAGGACACATGCCGGCCAGCCTAAGTGTTCCAGAGCAGTAGCAAGCTACCATGGCTCAGCGGTAACACTAGGAGACATTTCCCGGTAAGAGAGGCTACTAAAGATAAACAACTAGGTAGTCAGATCCCACACATACCAAGCATTTCAATCATACACACAATATGCTCGATATGTGCAAATACAACGAAGCATCACAACATGACTCTATGACACAAGTACTTTATTTAAGGCTCAGGGAGCCATACATAGCATACACAAAGGTACGGGTCCCACGACCCAACATACAAGTCATACAGTCATACAAACCAGCAGCGGAAGTAACTTGTCTGAGTACAGACAACTAGTAAAATAAAAGAGGCTTGGAAAGCCTAGCTATACTATGTGGTCCTTCACAAGCTCAGGGTCACCACCTGGGCCTTTAGCCTACTCGTTGATGTCAACGTCTACATAGAACCCATCAGAAGGGGTTGCCAGCGTCTTCTGTAAAATGTAAATTATAGCAACATGAGTACAAAGGTACTCAGCAAGACTTACATCAGATCCTACATACATGCATATTATCAAGAAGGGTTGGTGGAGTTATTGCAGCAAGCCAGCTTTGACTCTTGGCTAGGCTATCTTACGATACTTCAACTTGAAATGGTTTTGCACACACGAGTCCATTACCCACCACTTCAATACACTACCGAGGATCCGCCTCCGTCTTCCTACGGAAGAGCCATCCTCGGCACTCACACTTATCTTGAGGCTTTTAGCAGTTTCCATTTACTTGTCTATGAACTGTATAGGCAACCAAGTAGTCCTTTACCGCGGACGCGGCTATTCGAATAGATTATGATAACCCTGCAGGGGTGTACTTCTTCATACACGCTCTCACCACTTACCGTCATTTACACGACATGTACTCGGCAACCTTCAAGCGGAAGCCCAACGTGGGTGTCGGCCACGACCTACCTAACCACCTAAGTCCCTAGTCCAGGTTTATCGCCTATTCGGGTTCCATCCATGAGGAGATCCGGCCGAGGTATCGCTCACAGCCCCAAACGATGTGAGCAGGGTTCCTGAGATACCTAACGGGTATTCGGTACACCATGCCACGTACCTACCGCATCACAGCCCACCCCTACGGTCAGCGCTGTCCACGGCCTCCAGTATACTACAAACACCAGAAACTACTTGCAACTCCTGGACAGAGAACTAGGGTGACTAAGAAGTCGAGAGGGTCCATTGGTTTCGGGCCCAATGCATGGTAGTAGCTGAATCTTAAATCACACATACAGATCTCAGTGCTTAAGGTCGGCTTCAATGAAACAACCCACCATGTACTCCTACATGGCCTCTCATCGATACCTTTACCAAATCATGTTCACCACACCACTCTCATTACCGACATAATCATTTCACTCTAGCCCATCACCCAGATGAACCAGACCTGACACGACTCTAAGCATAGCAGGCATAGCAAGGTAGGAACAACACATACATATGGCTCAATCAACTCCTACACATGCTAGTGGGTTTCATCTAGTTACTGTGGCAATGACAGGTCATGCAGAGGAAATGGGTTCAACTACCGTAGCACACAGCAGTTTGAAACGCGTTGTCTTAATGCAGTAAAAGAGAGCAGGAGCGAGAACATGGGATTGTATCGATATGATCAAATGGTTGATTGCTTGCCTGATGGTTCGATGCACTGATACGGTTCTTCGTTAGGGTAATCACGGTACTCCTCGGAGGCAGAACCTGTCACAAAGGACACTGATACACAACCATCACCAAACAATGTGCAACAATATGATGCATGCATGAAACATGGCAATATGAGTGTGTTGGGATAATGCAACTAAAACCAGAAGGGTTTGAACAAATTTGAATCAAAGATTCAAATTTCAAACTCAAACATGACCTCTTAAAGTGCTTTTCCTTGTTCTGCATTAAACCTCAAGTTAACTTGTTTAGTCATGCATGAAAATAGTACAGATGGATAGATTGGATTTTTCTGATCATTTTTCATATATAATTTGTCTGATTTGGAGTTACAGAATAAAAGTTATGAATTTTTGAAGTTTAAATAATATTCTGGAATTTCCTGAGTTAAATTAAATCCAGAAATATAAATATTGCGCCAGCATGACGTCAGCATGACGTCAGTGGTCAACTGCGGCTGGCTGGGGTCAAACCTGACGTGTGGGGTCCACACGTCAGTGACAGGGGGGGTTTAACAGGGTTAATTTAATCCTAATTAGGAATTAGTGGCGCTGGGGCCCACTGGTCAGTGTCAGGGGGGGTTAATTAAGCGGTGATTAGCGCTAATCTAACCACCCGGCCGACGGGGCCCACGCGTCAGTGACCCTGGGGGGGTCAAACCCCAGGTCAAACAGGTCAAACCCACCGGCGACATGACGCCGGTGAGGCCCGAGACGGCGGCGCGATGCGGAAACGCGCTACAGGGCACGGGCGAGGCCATGCTTGGGCTCGTTGGAGAGCCCTTGCTCCCGCGCGTCGAACGGTGGTGGTGGCCGTGCTTGAGGTGGCCGGTACCGACGATGGCGAGCTCGTGAGCGGCGGCCGGAGTTCGGCCAACGGCGGGTTAGGCGATGTAGGGCGCTAGGGGAGGCGTTGGTGCGTGCTACGTGCTCCTGGTGAGGTGTGGAGCACGATGGTGTGCTCGGCTTTGAACTACAACGGCTCCAGCCACGGCGGCGACGAGGCACGGCGGCGGCGAGCTTCGGAGCTCAAGGGGACGGCAACCACAGGATGCTAGGGACTACGGGGCAAGGGGGAATCGGGTCAGCGGCTCACCGCGGAGCTGCAGGGATGGTTAGCGGGCTCGGGGACATCCGGTAGCTCTCGATTCGACGGCGACGATCTCCGGTGGGCGAGGAGGGGAACGGCGACGTGGGCGGCGATGCAGGTCTTCCGGAGGCCCGTGGATCGATGGGAAGGAAGAGGGCGTCGAGGCGGAGCCTCTGGGCTAGTCGGGGGAGCGAGGGAAGGGCGGTGGCTGCAGCTACGGTGAACGGCGTCGGCGGCTGCGCTCTGCTTCGGAAGAGGGGGCGAGGGAGGCGAAGGAGGGAGAGAGGGAAGAGGTGCACGGGAGAGTGAGGGGGGTCAGGGGGATCGGGACGGCCTGCGGAAGTCGTCCACGCGGCCAGGAGCTCGTCGGCAAGCAGGAGGTGGCCGCGCGGCCGTGCGCGTGCGAGCATGCAGCAGCTTCGGGGCGAGGGGAGGAAGACGACGGAGGGCTGCAGTGGTGGGCTGGGCCGCCTGCTGGCTGGGCCGGCCAGCTGGCTGGGCCGGACAGGGAGGAGGCCAGGTAAGGTTCTCCCTTTTATTTATTTCTGTTTTCTAATTTTTAATACTTCTGCAACTTAGTTGAATTAAATAAAATACCTAGGCAACTTCAAAAATCACCAAACTACTCCTGGTCCATAGTTGGATTATTTCCAACATGAAACATTTTAGTTTGGAGATATTTGAGCATTTAAATATTTTATATAATTTTGAATGCCCAAATTCAAATATTTATGATTTAATTCAAAAACCCTAGGATGGCCTAGGAAAATGTGCACCACTTTTGGCAGAGGTTCTGAACCAAGACAAAAATGATGGGCATTTTAGAAGGGCATTTCAGGTTCAATGAAAATGTTTTTAGTAAACCCTAATTGGTTTCAGAGGGGACTGGGGGTTCTGTCATCCCCATTTCAGGTTTCTGATGAAAAGGTAAACATGATGCAACACTCTAATGCATGGCTAACTAGGATGTGACATCAGGTCAGATTCGTAAGCCTGAATTTTGTGGCCGATATCCGCGGAGACTTGATCTTCGACGGATTCGTGCCCATGACGGCTGTCCCCTTCCACCGTGATGAACATGACCTAAATTTGTCATCCGATCGTGCTCAGGAGATATCGTCCTTAATCGCTCTGGCCTTAGAACCAGAGCAGATTGCATCGTCCGAAGACAGGAGGCTTAACCCCGTCGCGGAAGCCGAAGACTCAGCGGCGCTCGAGCCGCACATAGACCCAACATCGAGCTGGGCTTTTGTCACCAGAACCACAGACTCGTCTCTGGCCATGGGTTCCGGACCACGTGCATCCGCGTCCATCGAACCTGATTGGGCGTCGATCTTGGATTTCAGCTCCGTGGACATCTTCCAGCACTCGCCTTTTGGCGACGTGTTAAACTCATTAAAATCCCTCCCCTTGTCGGGGGACTCTCGGCCAAACTATGTACAGCTCGAATGGGAAGTGGATGACAAAGAACTTCGTTTCCCACCGACCACCCACTTTATAGCCACTGTCGAAGACTTAACCGACACGCTCGATTACGGCTCCGAGGACATTGATGGTATGGACGACGATGCTGGAGAGGAGCAAGCACAAAAACCACCACCCTTAGGGCAGTGGACAATTACATCCTCATACGATTTATACATGGTGGACACACCCAAGGAGAAGGAGGTCGACAGCGATAACTGCATGCCTGTCGTTGAACCTCCCACGCAACAGTGTCAAAAGTGTCAACCTCAATCCGGTAAAAGGAAAAACAGGAACATTGTCATAGACGACGATGATAATCTGAACCAAGCCGAGAACCCCGTAGACCCAGGGTTGGAGCAGGGCATGCAAGAGGACGGCGAACACAGTCCGGAGATATTGTCTGACCACAGCGATGTCGAAGATAGCAACTATCAACCTGTCTCCGAAGAGGAGATTAGCCTGGGCGACGACAAATTCGTCGTCCCAGAAGAACCATTAGAACAAGAACGCCTCCATCAAAGGCTTATCGCCACCACAAGGAGCTTGAAAAAGCAGAAGCAATGGCTTAAAGCCGCATAGGATATGCTCAATTACAGATGGAACGAAGTGCTAGACGCTGAGGAGAAATACGGGGTAATCGCCAAACAAAGAGCTATCCTATGTGTAAGCCGCTACCCAAATTCGACGACGAGGCCATTGCGCCGATACCGCCGAAAAAAATACGGCGGACAAGCTGGACCGACCACCTCGTGGTCGAGACAGAGCGGCCAGCAATGCCGCACACAAGCCTGCACCCCTCCTCGTAAAGGAAGGGAGGTTGCAGCTCAGGACCAGACACATGATCTACGTGAAGACCTGGACAAAATGGTCGGCAAAACCAGGTCCATCTATGGATCCAGGGAACGTGCTCCTATACAGGATCACGATTATCAAACCAAATACGCCAGTCATTTACCAGTCCGGAACCAATACCGAACATTACAACCGTCATCCACACGCCACGACAAAGCCAAATACAGGGTGCCGCACACCCCCTGTGCTTCACCGATGGTTCTAGAACACGATTTTACAGAAGGGTTCAAACCCGTAAACATCGAGGCATATGATGGAACGACGGACCCTGCGGTTTGGATAGAAGACTTTATTCTTCACATCCACATGGCTCACGGAGATGATCTCCACGCCATCAAATACTTACCCCTGAAGCTAAAAGGACCAGCTCGGCACTGGCTAAAAAGCCTCCCTGAAAACTCCATTGGAAGTTGGGAAGAACTTCAGGACGATTTTAGGCCCATTTCCAAGGGACCTTTGTCAGGCCCCCGGTTGCAGACACCTAAGTCACATAATCCAACAACCCGAAGAATCAGCCCGTAAACTTTGGAATCGGTTTCTCAGTAAGAAGAACCAAATCATCGATTGTCCGGACACCAAAGCCTTACGACCTTCAAACACAGTGTCCGGGACGAATGGCTAGTAAGGCACCTTGGCCAGGAAAAGCCAAGAATAATGGCAGCCTTAACTACACTAATGACCCGCTTTTGCACGGGGCGAGGACAACTGGTTAGCCCGTAGCAGCACCAGTGACCCCGGCACATCCAAAGTCAGGGATGATAATGGAAAACCATAACGCAACAAAAATAAACGTCGGAACAATGAAGAAATCCCAGACAATACAGCGGTAAACGCCGAATTCAGGGGCCCCAGACCTGGTCAACGGAAGAAGCCATTCAAAGGCAACAAAGACGGTCCATCCAGCCTGGATAAAATCCTAGACAGGCCCTCCCAGATCCACGACACTCCTGATAAACCAGCCAATCATACCAACAAAGAATGTTGGGTCTTCAAGCAGGCCGGCAAACTCAACGATGAACACAAAGGGAAGGGACCTCAGAGCAAAGACGAGCATGAATCTCGCCAGCCAAACACGGGGGGACAGAAGAAATTTATACCAGAGACCAAAACGGTGAACATGATCTATGTCACTCATATCCCAAAGAGGGAGCGCAAACGCGCACTCCGAGATGTCTACACCGTCGAGCCCATCGCCCCTAAATTCAACCCATGCTCGGCCTGTCCGATCACCTTTGATCGCAGGGATCATCCAACTAGTATCCGTCATGGGGGTTTGGCTGCCTTAGTGCTCGACCCAATAATCGACAGATAACACCTCACTCGAGTCCTTATGGATGGCGACACAATCTCAATCTTATATATCAAGACACTGTCCGCAAGATGGGGATTGACCTGTCAAGAGTCAAGCCAAGCAGCACTACCTTTAAAGGAGTTATACCGGGCGTGGAAGCCCGCTGCACAGGCTCTCTAACATTAGATGTTGTATTTGGTTCTCCCGGCAACTTTCAAAGTGAACAACTAACCTTCGACATAGCTCCGTTCCAAAGTGGCTATCATGCACTACTCGGAAGAACGACCTTTGCCCATTTTAATGCAGCCCCGCATTATGCTTATCTAAAACTCAAAATGCCTAGAGCACGTGGCGTCATTACAGTCAGCTGGAATACAGAGCGCTCTCTTCGTACAGAAGAATACACGGCGGCTCTAGCATTCGAAGCACAAAGTGGCCTATTCAAACCGAACAGCTCATCTGTCGTCAAGACCACGGATACAGCTAATCGTATCCAGCACACACCTCAGTGCGGAAGCTCAGATAAACCCGAGCTCGATTAGCAGCTACGCCCCCATCGACCACCCCATAAGGAGATAGCACAAGTGCCACGTATACATAATACACTCAAAACCCCTTGGTGGCGACGGAGGCACACTGCACACAAAAAGTCCATAGTTTGGCTCGACCCTATTCGGACTCCAGAAGTTATATTTCACAGTTCATTAAAACGAACCAGTTTTGCTTACGGCCGCACCAGATTCTTTTACTTGGTTTTTTCTCCTTCTTACAGATGGCCATCACACTATACCCTTCAAGGACACTTCACAACGGAGAAAAAGGCGCAGACGTGCAGCAGGGCCCTGCATTAAGGTTTATTTTTTAGATTAAGATCATGTGTAAACCTTTTTTATCTCTTTTGTTTTATACTGTCCTGGCATGTAAAATGTCCAAGAAAGATATCGACATTTCCTATAAACATACGGCTCACCGTACCAAAGTGGATGTTATAGAAGCAGCTTGGTTCGTATTGTGTTTCGAGATTTATGCTCTCACCACCTTTGCTCTTTCCCCACGTCGGATTTCCATACGTTCCTTGATACCAGGGGCTGTATTCAGCTCGGTGTATATTGTAAAGTCCGAACACCTATAGGGAGTGTTCGGTGTTGCGAGTTTGGCCGTATATGCATCTGCTCCGAATGATGTCTTTGGTCAATAGTTGGGTTGCCTGTCTCTTGTGCTTACTACCTTACGTTCCGCTATATCGGCTAGGGTAGTAAAGGGAGAACTACTGTGATTGTGTCCCAGTTCATCCGGATGAGCACCTCAGTAGAGAAAGCCGAAATTGACTGTCATGATGCAGCGAGAGCTGGTCAACCACTCGATGACTAAGAGGAATCTTCACGATTCCTTCCACATTAAAGAACCATTTTTTGGTCACGTATGTAAACGCACCATATTCGGATAATCGTGAACATACCAGGGGCTATATAGTAGCCCCACCATCAAACTCCTATGGCTAAGTGAAAGTGTTAAAGCCCTATAGTCTGATTGCCTAATTTGCCGCACTAACACCTCCTTAATGGACCAAGATGTTGGGTCAAGTGTGATCATGTGCTTTTCCGAACACCCCCGCGTTATACGCGAGGGGGCTGAAGCCGACGACTGCAAACTTTCAGATTATACAAAAAAGACGGTCGCACAGGAGGCACCAAAACTTTTGAGGCAAAAAGTATAAAAACATAGCCTTAAATATATCATAATATTTTTATTACAACTTCGATACAATTCACTCGAACATAATATCTTTCGAGCACTGACCGTCGATTAAGCGGGCACCTTCTGGTACATCTTCAAAGTAATGCTCTGGCATGTTAGGGTCCTTGCCTTCGGGTGGACTCTGCGCTGCAATATCGGTGGCCTTCGTCTTTGCCCAATACGTCTTGACACGGGCAAGGGCCATCCGTGCACCTTCTATGCATGTTGATGGCTTTACAGCGTTGATACGCGGCACCGCATTAACAAGGTGCCGCACCAAACCAAAATAACTATTTGGAATTGGCTCAGTCGGCCACAACCGGGCTATGACGTCCTTCATGGCAGTTCCGGACATCTTGTGGAGCTCGGCCCACTGGGCCATCTGTTCGTTTAACAGTCGACGCTTTGGCGAGTTAAATTGCGAACAGAATAGCTTTTCTGTTGCATGTCCTTCTTACGCGTGGAAAAACTGATCCGCATCGGCAGCACTCTTCGGTATGTCCATAAAGCCGTCTGGAGAACTCCACAGTTGATTAAGCGGCACATACTTCGGGTCGCCAAACTTAGTTCGCAATAAAAAGGGCTTACCAGCCATGATCTCCCCAGCTTTTCGGATCTCCTCCCGAGCTTTTCTAGACTCAGACCGGGCTTCCTTCGCCTCTTATAAGGCCTTGTCAAGATCGGCCACTTTGGCTTTGTTATCTTTCTCAAGAACTTGGCATCGGCTAGTGGCATCCTTCAGCTCAAGTGCCATAGTAGATATTCTCTCCTCGCACTGACGGCGAGCAGTCTGCTCGGCCTTGAATTCGCCGGCTACCTTTTTGGCAGCCACATTACTTGTCCTGGCTTGCTCCTTGGCCCGGGCAAGTTCCGCCCGAAGGGTTTCAACTGCGGCGGCACTATCTGCAGTTACGCATATACAAATTCTCAGTATCACACTCATTTTATAATACTAGCATGTACTAAGTGCCCCAAAGACATACCTTGCGCCTCGTCGAGCCGCCTGTTAATAATCATGATGTCATCATCCGCTACATCAACTTTCTGCTTCAGATGTGCTACCTCTCTAGCTTGGGAAGTGGCCATGGATGGAACAACCAGTGTTCCAAATAGTCAGATCATTTCCTGGGCATATATTTTTGATCCTCTAATCGCCTCCCTTTGGATGCCAACCAGAGTCTCAGGGGCTACTATCTATACACAGGTGCAATTTACATTTATAAATTACACTATGTACCTCGAAACCTCTTAGTAGGCTCGTGTAGGCTTCATTCAATCCACTTTTCGTGGACTGAAATCCTTCAACCACCGTACCCATCAAGGTACAATGCTCCTCTGAGATAGACGCATGCTGCAACATGTCCATCAATGTATCCGGCGGCTCCAGATCCGGAACAGGTCGCGTCATCCCTCGGAAATTGGATAGTCCGGGACTCTTGTTGTTCCCCGTAGGGGCCGCACACCCCAGACCCTAGGCAGACGAAGTATTACCTTCGGTCCCGGTCTTCACTACCCCTTGCACCACTCGTTGATCGGGAAAGATCCTCCGGGACGACACCTCGGCATCGTCTGCCTTATTAGGCAGGGAGATCTGTGGAGGCGTCTTGCTCTCCATAATCTCCGGAAGAAGATCCCTTGAAGAGGAGGACTATTGAGGAGGGTTGCGTACTGGACAGCAAACATATATTTTAAATGTTACCCTCACAAGCCAGGAAAGAACAGGACATGTTTAAAACACCCTGGTTCACTTACGATTCGGCTGAGGGCTTGTCTTTGCGGAGTGTCCGCATGTCGATGTCATCCCCTGACTGGGATACCTTCCCCCGCTTAGAAGCTTCTCTTTTCTAGCCTTCGGAGGCAGTCCTCTTCTTCCCATGAGGAGAAGGGATGTTAGTTCGTGCTTCCCTTCCATCTTCAGACGTGGAAGTTCCAATCTCTCTGGACAAATTTCCTGGTGTGCCTCCAGAATGGAGGCCACCTTGGGCCTCTTCGCTCTCCTCATTATCTTCCCCCGCTGGCACTTGATATGGTGCCGGAGCCAGCATCCTTGTTAACACCGGATCGGCAGAGTCTTTGGGAAGTGGAGTCGAACACCTAACTCTCTCCGCCTTCTTCAGCCAGCCCTGGCCGAGTAGAGTTTTGTCAGTACATTGTCTATGAGTAATTTGACTAAACTTTGTTCGGGGGTCAAGTACTTACCGGAGTATCCGGATGATTGCAGTCAAGGTCGAGGTCTTATGTAGTATCTGGCCACTGTTTTCGTGCGCCGAAGAATAAATTCCACATCCCTCTGAGCATTGTGCTAGAGAAGTGTTGAAGGGTCCGTGGACCTTTCAGATTGAACTCCCACATACGGAGAGGACGCCGCTAGCATGGAAGGATCCGGCGGATTAGATTTACTTGGATTACATTGGTGAGACCGGTGTCGTTTTTAATGAGGCTCCGAATGCGACTTTTCAACGTCTGCACTTCATCAGTAGATCCCCAGTCCAGCCCCTCGTTAATCCACGATGCAAGCTGTAAAGGAGGGCTAGTTCGAAACGCGGGTGTAGCTGCCCAATTTTTACCATGGGGTTCGGTAATGTAAAACCACTCCCATTGCCATAAGTCAGAAGATTCTGCGAAATAGCCCTTTGGCCAAGGAGAAGTGGTAAGTTTTCTTACTAAAGTTCCTCTGCACTCCGCTTGTTTCCCGTTGATTACCTTCGGATTCACGATAAAGGTTTTAAGCCGTAAGCCAAAGTGTGGGGAAATCCGGAGGAAGGCCTCACACGTGATGAGGAACACCGAGATATGAAGGAAGGAGTCTGGAGCTAGATCATGGAAATCCATCCCGTAATAAAACATAAGCCCTCGAACAAAGGGATGGAGAGAAAACCCAAGCCCTTGGAGGAAGTGAGAGATGAACACCACCCTCTCATTGGATCTAGGAGTGGGAATAACCTGCCCTTGAGCAGGAAGCCTGTGGAGGATTTTCGTATTCAGGTATCTTGCCTCCCTGAGCTTTGAGATATCCTCCTCTGTGACAGAAGAGACCATCCACCGGCCTTGAAGGCTGGGTCCGGACATGGCTGGAGGCTCGGAGCAACTGGATTGACCCTTGAGTGTTGGAACTTGAGGTGGGAGGTGGAGGAAAGAAATAGCATGGAAGAAAAAGGACAGGCCTTAGCCCCTTTATAAAGGCGAAGAATATCAAGCGTCCCCTCCATGGCCTTAAAACATGCCTATCCCCAAGGAATCATGCTAATAGAACGGTTGGCTTACCCATGCCTGTGTTAATGAAAATTCCGCAATAAGGGGACACGATCTCCGGTTTGACAAAGACGTGCCAATAAAAACCGCCTCCCAAAACATGGAGTGGCAGGCTAGAAAACGATTCAAAATAATGACCGGGTGATGACGTAAAGTCGCGCTACCAAAATTGTCAGCAGACTGGATTCGTGAAATATTATACTCTCACTACAAAAAAAGACACATCCGTGACATTTTGGGCTGAACGATTTTTTTCTGTCATACATATGACACTTCTATGATGATAATTGTGACAAAACCCGGTATCATCATAGATGTGGTGGGCTCCTACTTCTATGACAAAAAATCATGACAAAAAATGGCCTTTTCATCCTAGGTGGGCCGGAGACGTGGCTGCATGACATTCTTTGGGCCGTCCATGACGAAAAAACCGTGGTAGAAGCGAGCGCGAGGAAAATTTCGGGGAGTTCCTGGATACGGTTGGAGGTCAGGGGCCGAGCGATGCACGTTTCTCTCGTACACATACGCGCGTGTGTGCGAGGCATTGGCTCTAACTAAACCCGAGCGAGGCGTTGGGCTCTAACTGAACCCGAGCGATTGCACTGTAGGCTACGCGTTACTGAACCCGAGCGATCGATCGATGGCTGTTAACTGAACCCGATCGAGCGATTCCTTCGCTACTCCTACTAACTAA
This sequence comes from Triticum aestivum, assembly GCF_018294505.1. Lineage (NCBI taxonomy): Eukaryota > Viridiplantae > Streptophyta > Magnoliopsida > Poales > Poaceae > Triticum > Triticum aestivum. The sequence continues at coordinate 427,059,188 of NC_057813.1, read as the reverse complement.
AGCCGATCAATGCTGCCTCTGGGATGAACAATGAGTGTTGCAGGGAGGGGGGGGGGTTGGATGAACAGTGAGCGGTGGCATTTCCTCTGGATGAACATGACCCCGTGGTGTGGAGGGCTGGATGAATAGTAGACGGTGGAGGGGTGCCCGTGGAGGGGTGCTTGAATAGGACCCCGTGGTGTGGAGGGCTGGATGAACAGTAGACGGTAGAGGGGTGCCCGTGAAGGGTTGGTTGAACAGTAGCCGGTGGAGTAGCGCGCGGTGGAGGCTGGAACATGAGCACATGGAGGCTGGAGGAGGTCGACGGTAGCCCGTGGAGGCTGGAGGAGGTCGACGGTGGAGATGAACAGTATCCTGTGGAGTCCCGTTTTGCGGTACGCCAGACCCCTCCCGATGAACAGGACCCCCGTTTCGACCGTACCTCTCCAACACAAGTCTGTTTCCTCCGTTTTGCGGTACGCCACACCCCTCCTGATCAACAGGACGTCCGTTTCGTTCGTTTTGTGGTACGCCACTGTCAGGACCCCGACTCGATGTCACATCGATCTAGCTAGTAACACCTCATATCACTTTGCGGCCTCACGCACGGTATCCCCACGGGTGTCGTCTTACCTTTTCCCGGGACCGTTTGCGCCTTTTGGCTCACGTATATGATAGTGTCGCTAGCATCCATATGATAAGGAGCCCGGGCTGACATGACTAGTCGTAAACCCAAAGTGGCACAGACTTACAGGGACAGGCATCCATGACCCAGCTTCGAACGTGTCGGTCATCAGCAAGTGGGTCCGGGCTGTAGCACTGGGCTAGCAGGACTCCGGTAAACCGGGCTGTAGCGGGCTAACAGGACTCCGGTACTCAAAGCGTGACATTTCCCCGAAGGGACAGACACAGGAACGAAGAAGGACACATGCCGGCCAGCCTAAGTGTTCCAGAGCAGTAGCAAGCTACCATGGCTCAGCGGTAACACTAGGAGACATTTCCCGGTAAGAGAGGCTACTAAAGATAAACAACTAGATAGTCAGATCCCACACATAGCACTACACATTACACGTACGCATAACATGCAAGTATGTGCTGTACAACATGGCATCACAGCATAACTCAACAATTATATAGATAAAGGCTCAGAAGAGCCATCATAGCATTTATTGCAAACAGGGGTCACAAGACCCGTCATACAGAGCATACAAGCAACAAGCGGAAGCATTACATGTCTGGGTACAGACATCTATAAATGAAAAAGGCTGGAAGCCTGACTATCTACAACATCCGATCAAGATCGTAGCTGAGGTACTAGCTACTAGTCGAAGTCCACGAGAACACTAGTAAGACCGAAGTCTCCGCTGCAAAAACATAAATAAAGCAACATGAGTACAAAGGTACTCAGCAAGACTTACATCAGATCCTATCATACATGCATTTGTATCAAGAGGTAATGTGGGGTTTAGTTGCAGCAAGCCAGCTTTGACTCTGTGGCTATCCTGTTCTACGACTACCAGAAACTCTGGAGGTGAAACAACGTACACGAGTCCACTAATCACCACACAATACACTACTATGGATTCATCCCCGTCTCCCTACGAGAAGGCCATCCATAGCACTCACACTTGTCTTGAGCATTTTATAGTATCCACTTCAAGTTGTCTATGTACCATGTAAGCATCCAAGAAGTCCATAACCGCGGACCCGGCTATTCGAATAGATCATGTTAACCCTGCAGGGGTGTACTTCTTCACACACGCTCTCGCCACTTACCGCCATGTACACGTCATGTATCTCGGCAACCTTCAAGCGGAAGCCTGGCGAGGGTGTCGGCCACGACCTGACTAACCACACAAGACTCTAGTCCAGGTTTATCGCCTATTCGGGTTCCATCCGCAAGGAGATCCGGCCGGGGTGTCGCTTACGGCCCCAAACGATGTGTACAGGGTTCCCGAGCCCACCAACCGGGTGCCACTCGGTACACCGGGCCACGTGTGCCTAGTCTGTCCCAAGCCCACCCTGCCGGGTGCCACTTGGTAGAAAAATAGCACTACCTACAAACACCAGAAACTAGTTGCGACTCCTGGACAAAGATCAAGTTGGTTAATAAGTCGAGAGGGGTGGAGTTACCGGAACCCAATGTGTGGTAGTATCGAGTCATTGGACAACATACACAGAACTCAGTGCTTAAGGACGGTTCCAGTGAGACAACCCACCATGTACTCCTACATGGCCTCTCACCGCTACCTTTACCAAATCGTGTTCACACACTTCACTCTCAGCATCAGAACATATCGTGACACTCCAATTCATTCCAAATGAATCAGACCTGACACAACTCTAAGCAATAGCAGGCATAGCATGGTAGGAACACATCAGTGGCTTCAATCAACTCCTACACATGCTAGTGGGTTTCAACTATTTACTGTGGCAATGACAGGTCATGCAGAGGAATGGGTTCAACTACCGCAGCACAAAGCAGCATATGAATCATTGTTGTCCTAATGCAATAACTGAGAGCAGGAGCGAGAGGGTAGGGTTTTATCGAAATGAACAAGGGGGGTTGCTTGCCTGGTAAATCAACAAGGGGGGCACTGCTTCACAAACAGGTACTCTGGAACGTCTCCGGAGCAGGACCTATCGAGAAGGAACGGTGCCGGCAATCAATACACAATCATATGCAACAATATGATGCATGAACATGGCATGTAGATGTGATGCTGTTGAGCTAATGCAACTAGTGTTCAATTAGCTTGAAGTCCATTTGAACCAAAGGTTCAAATGCATTTCTAAATTAGGTCTCTTATATATGCCATAATGTGTTTTCCCATATTCAGCATGTATAAGTTGGTTTTTCATGCATGAAACTAGTACAGATGGAAAGATTGCATTTTTCTGATAATTTTTCATATATAAATTATTTAAATCTGAGCTACGGTTGAATTGATATGAATTTTTGAAGTTTAAATCAATTTCTGGATTTTCTGAATTATTTTAATTCCAGAAAATGTATAATTGCGTCAGCATGA
>NC_057813.1:427046556-427055460 GCF_018294505.1 Triticum aestivum | reverse complement strand
CCGTTCCGGCGACCATTCGGGCGGCGGAGACCACCCACGCGAAGCCCGCGCTCACGCGCATCCAGTGGAGCACGCGGAGGGTTGCGGGGGCGGCGGAGCTCGCCGGAGCAGAGCTCAGGGCGGCGGCCGGGGTTCGGCAACTGGTGGCCGCGGCGTTGTGGTGCACGGCAGTGGAGACGGAGGGTTCCTACGGGCTCCTGGCGTCACCAGGAACACGGGGACGCGCGCGGAAGGGACCGGCTTGGGCTCGTGCCACCGTGGCGCCATGGACGGCGGCGAGGGGCTTACGGGCGCGATGGCGAGCTAGCTAGACGGGGCAAACGGACACGGGGAGGAGGGGGTTCGGTGCGGGGGCTCACCGCGGAACTAGCGAGCGCGAGGACGAGGTCGGGGATGCCCGGTAGCTCCCGAATCGCCGGCGAGGGTCCACGGCGGCCGGAGTCGAAGTTGGCGACGGCGACGGCTCCACGGGGCATCCGGAGGGGCACGGCTTGACGGGGAGCTTCAGGGCGGAGGAGCGGAGCTTCCGCGTGTGTCGGGGAGGCGAGGGGAGGTCGGTGGTGATGGCTATGGCGAACGGCGGCGACGGCAGCGCTTCGGGCGCGGGGAGAGGGAGAGATGCAGGGGAGGGAGAGGAACGAGAGGGCGAGGGAGAGTGAGAGCGGTGCGGGCAGCTGCGTGGCTTTGTCCGGGGCATCGAGGGCGAGAGAAGGAAGCAGGAGGTGGCCAGCAGGGGGGAGGTGGCGCGCGCGCGTGCCGGCGAGCGTCGGGCACACGCCGTTCCCCTGTCGGGAAGGAAGACGACAGAGGAGGGGCCAGGTGGGCTGGGCCGCCTCCTGGCTAGGCCGGCCTGCTGCTGCTGGGCTGCGCAGGGGAGGGGAGGCCCAGGTAAGCCCCTCCTTCTTTTTATTTCCGTTTTTCTATTTTTTTCTGACATTTGTTTGATTTAATAAATATATTAAATCATTTAATTTTATTATGCCAATTTTTGTAGGGGCTAATGGTATTATTCCAGAGCTCTTTTATAATTGGCATAATTTTTGGACCATATTTCATATATATAGAAATATATTTCCAATGCAAATATTTATCAAATTAATCCAAATGGCCAAAATAAATGTCCATGAGCTCCTAAAAATATTGTTTTGATTTTTATCTCTATCCAATATTTTCAGAGGGCAACATGAGCATTTTCTTGGACCCTTTTGGAGAAATTTTTATTTGGGTCATTTTCAAAAATGATTCTGAGGGTTCCACCAATCCTCATTTCAAATTTAAATGAAATTAAATATGATGCACAAATGGCTAGCTAGTCTAAGTCATACCAGACTAGGGATGTGACAACTCGCCCCCACTTGACAGAATCTCGTCTCGAGATTCAGGGGTCGACGGAAAGAAAGCGGGGTACTCCAGTCGAAGACGATCTTCTCGCTCCCAAGTAGCCTCTCGCTCGGAATGATGAGACCACTGAACTTTGAGAAACTTGATGTTTTGACGTCGGGTAACACGCTCTGCTTGATCAAGAATGCGAACCGGGTACTCTCGGTATGTGAGGTTATCTTGGAGATCAAGCGTTTCGTGGTCCACTCCACGAATAGGATCCGAGAAGCAACGCCGGAGTTGAGAGACGTGGAAGACATCATGAACTCTGGAGAGTTGCGGAGGTAGTTCCAATTGGTAGGCAACCTCTCCTCGTTTAGCGAGAATGCGAAAAGGACCAATGTAACGAGGAGCCAACTTGCCCTTGATACCGAAACGATGGGTACCCTTCAAAGGAGTAACCCGAAGGTAAGCTTGGTCGCCAATTTCATAGGTCATATCCTTATGATGACGATCGTACTGACTTTTCTGACGAGACTGGGCTGTTTTCAAATTCTCACGAATGATGCGAACTTGCTCTTCTGCCTCCTGGATCATATCCGGTCCAAAGAATTGTCTTTCACCGGTTTCTGACCAGTTCAAAGGTGTTCGACATCTTCGTCCATAGAGAACCTCAAAAGGAGCTTTCTTGAGGCTGGATTGGTAGCTATTGTTATAAGCAAACTCGGCGAAAGGAAGACATTTCTCCCAATCCATACCGAATGAGATAACGCAAGCTCTGAGCATGTCTTCGAGAATTTGATTGACCCGTTCCACCTGACCACTCGACTGAGGGTGGAAAGCGGTACTGAAGGAAAGATGGGTTCCCATGGCAGTTTGGAAACTCTCCCAGAAGTGAGAAGTGAAAAGACTGCCACGGTCTGAATTGATCTCTAGTGGAACACCATGAAGTGACACTATTCGAGAAATATATAGGTCAGCAAGCTGACTAGCAGTAATACTCTCTCGAACAGGGAGGAAGTGAGCCACTTTGGAAAGACGATCAACGACTACGAAGATAGCGTTATTCCCTCTTTTGGTCCTGGGAAAGCCGGTGATGAAGTCCATACCAACTTTATCCCATTTCCATTCAGGAATAGCTAAAGGCTGAAGGGTGCCAGCAGGTTTTTGATGCTCTGCCTTAACGCGACGACAAACGTCACATTTAGCAATGAACTCAGCGATTTCTCTCTTCATCCTAGTCCACCAGAACCTCTGGCGTAGGTCCTGATACATCTTAGAGCTACCGGGATGAATTGTGAGAGGAGATTCATGCGCCTCCTTAAAAATCAACTGTCGAAGATGTTGCTTCTTGGGAACCACCAAGCGATTCTCAAAGAAAACAACACCGCGATCATCCATAGAGAAACATCCACCAACTCCCTTCTTAATGTTCCTCTTGATCCGGGTAATCCCCGTATCATGTTTCTGGGCTTCGATGATAAGATCCACAAGGGTAGGTTTCGCCACCAAGGTAGAAAGGAATGCGCGAGGCGCAATGTGAAGGTTAAGCTTACAGAATTCCTCATGGAGAAGTGGTTGGCCTTGCTGCAACATGAGATTGTTGCAATAGGATTTACGGCTTAGAGCATCAGCCATGACATTGGCTTTGCCTGGGGTGTAGGTAATCCCTAGATCATAATCTGTGATTAACTCCAACCAACGTATTTGCCTAAGGTTCAGATCCGGTTGGGTGAAGATATACTTGAGACTCTGGTGATCGGTGTAGATCTCGCAACATTTACCAAGGAGGTAATGTCGCCAAGTCTTGAGTGCATAGACTACGGCTGCAAGCTCTAGATCATGTGTAGGATAATTCTCCTCATGTGGATGCAACTGTCGAGATGCATAGGCAATCACATGACGATCCTGCATAAGAATGCAACCTAGTCCTTGTCGTGAGGCGTCGCAGTAGATAATAAAGTCTTTAGTGAAATCCGGTGGCACAAGTATGGGAGCAGAAGTCAGGCGTCTTTTCAGTTCCTGAAAACTGTACTCACACTGTGGGGACCACTCAAACTTTTTATCTTTCTTGAGAAGTTCCGTGAGGGGTTTAGCTACTTTGGAGAAGTTTTCAACAAAGCGGCGACAATAGCTGGCTAGACCAAGGAAACTCCTAACTTGTTTCACGGTCTCAGGTGGAGTCCAATCGAGAACGGCTTGAACTCTCTCGGGATTGACAGCAATGCCCTTACCAGAGATTACGTGGCCTAGGTAGGTCACTTCTGGCAACCAAAATTCACACTTGGAGAACTTGGCATAAAGGCGGTGTTCTCTGAGTTTTTCTAAAACAAGTCTAAGATGTTCGGCATGCTCTTCCTCGTTCTTCGAGTAAATAAGAATATCATCGAGGTGAACCATGACGAACTTATCTAAGTACTCCATGAAGATCGAGTTCATCAAGCGGGAGAATGTAGCTGGGGCATTGGTTAGACCAAAGGACATGACGGTGTACTCGTACTGACCATAACGAGTAACAAAAGCTGTCTTGGGAATGTCCCCATTTCTGATCTTGATTTGATGGTAGCCTAACCTTAAATCCATCTTGGAGAAGACTGAGGATCCAGCGAGCTGATCATACAGATCGTTGATCCTGGGAAGCGGATACTTGTTCTTTATCGTGACCAAATTAACGGGACGATAATCTACAACCATCCGGTCCGTACCGTCTTTCTTCTTGACGAAGAGGACGGGGCAAGCCCAAGGAGAAGAACTAGGACGGATGAAACCCTTTTGCAAGGACTCATCGAGTTGTTTCTTAAGCTCGGCTAGTTCTAGGGGTGCCATCTTGTAAGGTCTCCGGGAGATTGGAGCTGTTCCTGGGATAAGGTCTATGACGAACTCTACATCTCTGTCAGGTGGAACACCTGGCAGTTCCTCTGGAAAGACATCCGGAAAGTCACGGACTACCGGGATATCTTCAAGGTCTGGAAGAGGGCTGGCATTAAGAGAATAGAGTTGACGCTTTGCAACTCTAGTGGAGACGGTGACTATCTTGCCAGATGGGTGTGTAAGCTGAACAGATCTTGTGTAACAATCAATCTTGGCATGATGAGCTGTCATCCAGTCCATACCCAAGATGATGTTAATATCTGAAGACTTGAGGGCTACAAGTGATGCAAGGAATACAAGTCTATCAACAAGAATTTCGTTACCATGGCTGATTCTGGTGGTCTGCCATCTAGACCCTGGGGTTTGGATTTCAAGCGGAGTTGGCATATCACAAAATGACATGTCGTGCAGACGAGCATAACCTTCAGAAATGAAGGAGTGAGATGCTCCAGTATCGAATAGAACTGATGCTGGGTGACAATTGACAATGAGTGTGCTAAGAACGACATCTGGATCATCATGAGCGTCTTTAGCTGAGACGTGGTGCACACGTCCACGTTCAGTGGGGGCTGACTTAACACTGATCATCTTGCGTGATGGCTTAATACAGCCAACAGTCTTCTCGGGCTGGGGTGGAGCATAACTAGTCTGAGAGCAATCACGTGCATAGTGTCCTGGCTTCCCGCATGTGAAGCAAGTCCTTGAGGTTGGACGGGGACCCGCACTGACAAACGGTCTACCAGTAGGCCTGGGTGGAACATACGACTGAACTGGAGGAGGCACCACATAGGATGGCCTCGGTGCATAACCGGAAGGAAGAGCGGAGTTTGGAACCCAAATCCGGCGTTTCTGGGAACTAGAACCGGAGGAAGATCCCAGATCACGGGTGTGCTTACGAGACTCCTCGTAAGTGAGTTGAGCTGTCTCTGCATTGATGGCTTTGTTCACAAGGGCTTGGAATGTATCACAATGATGCAGGTGGAGATCACGACGCAACTTGGGGTTGAGACCCTTCCGGAACCTAGCTTGCTTCTTGGCGTCCGTGGACACTTCTTCTGTGGCATAGCGGGCAAGGTTCTCGAATTCTCTGCTATAAGCATCAACATCCATCTTACTCTGGGTGAAACTACAGAACTCTTCTCTCTTGCGATCAATGAGGGCCTGGGGAATGTGATGCTCGCGAAAAGCCTCAGTGAAATCCTTCCAGGTAGGAATCTGGCCAACTGGAAGCATAGCCTCATAGTTCTGCCACCAAAGACTAGCAGGACCTTCTAGGTGATATGTGGCATAAGTGACCTTGTCATCTTCAGCTACGTTCGCAGAACGCAGCTTATGGGTGATGCTACGGAGCCAGTCATCTGCCTCGAGTGGCTCGATGGAATGATGAAAAGTAGGTGGGTGCAAGCGAATGAAATCATGAATGGTAGCAGAACCTTTGAACTGATGTGCGGTGTTCTCCTCGATACGTGCCAACAAATGATTAGACTCACGTTTGTTCCTCTCCATCTCTAGCATGAACTCTGTCAACGAAGGCGGGTCGGGAGGATCCTCATCCCTACCATATCCATGGTTCTGGCTACGAGCAACGGAACTTCGCTTAGCCGATGACATCCTGAGAAACGAACCAAGGACGGAATCAGCATCAACTATGGACTGTAGAATGTAGGACAAGGAGTTAGTATCACTCGAACTCCTAGGGCAATTCCGGCAGCATAACGGCAGTAAAATGCTCAGAATGAGACATCATACTAAAAATGGGGTAGTACAACAACTCAACATCACCACTCAAGGTTCTGGGATAGTACTAAACAGACTACACCGGAAATACCCAAAACTGGGGTAAGACTCTGATCAACCAGTCCTATGGAACTACGGAGTAGTAACACGTGATCCTGATAGACGGAAGAGAAAGCCTAGTTCCTTAAGCCCGTAGGAAAGATAGGATGACTCAGATCAGAAGACCATGAGGTAAAGGAGTAAAAAGAGCCTTACGTTCCTTCCCACAATCAATTCCCTTACATAACTAAAGATTTTCTAGACTCAACTTCGACCAGTTTGGCTTGGTAAACCTACAGGCAGTCAGGCTCTGATACCAAAGCTGTCAGGACCCCGACTCGATGTCACATCGATCTAGCCGGTAACACCTCATATCACTTTGCGGCCTCACGCACGGTATCCCCACGGGTGTCGTCTTACCTTTTCCCGGGACCGTTTGCGCCTTTTGGCTCACGTATATGATAGTGTCGCTAGCATCCATATGATAAGGAGCCCGGGCTGACATGACTAGTCGTAAACCCAAAGTGGCACAGACTTACAGGGACAGGCATCCATGACCCAGCTTCGAACGTGTCGGTCATCAGCAAGTGGGTCCGGGCTGTAGCACTGGGCTAGCAGGACTCCGGTAAACCGGGCTGTAGCGGGCTAACAGGACTCCGGTACTCAAAGCGTGACATTTCCCCGAAGGGACAGACACAGGAACGAAGAAGGACACATGCCGGCCAGCCTAAGTGTTCCAGAGCAGTAGCAAGCTACCATGGCTCAGCGGTAACACTAGGAGACGTTTCCCGGTAAGAGAGGCTACTAAAGATAAACAACTAGATAGTCAGATCCCACACATAGCGCTACACATTACACGTACGCATAACATGCAAGTATGTGCTGTACAACATGGCATCACAGCATAACTCAACAATTATATAGATAAAGGCTCAGAAGAGCCATCATAGCATTTATTGCAAACAGGGGTCACAAGACCCGTCACACAGAGCATACAAGCAACAAGCGGAAGCATTACATGTCTGGGTACAGACATCTATAAATGAAAAAAAGGCTGGAAGCCTGACTATCTACAACATCCGATCAAGATCGTAGCTGAGGTACTAGCTACTAGTCGAAATCCACGAGAACACTAGTAAGACCGAAGTCTCCGCTGCAATAACATAAATAAAGCAACATGAGTACAAAGGTACTCAGCAAGACTTACATCAGATCCTATCATACATGCATTTATATCAAGAGGTAATGTGGGGTTTAGTTGCAGCAAGCCAGCTTTGACTCTGTGGCTATCCTGTTCTACGACTACCAGAAACTCTGGAGGTGAAACAACGTACACGAGTCCACTAATCACCACACAATACACTACTATGGATTCATCCCCGTCTCCCTACGAGAAGGCCATCCATAGCACTCACACTTGTCTTGAGCATTTTATAGTATCCACTTCAAGTTGTCTATGTACCATGTAAGCATCCAAGAAGTCCATAACCGCGGACTCGGCTATTCGAATAGATCATGTTAACCCTGCAGGGGTGTACTTCTTCACACACGCTCTCGCCACTTACCGCCATGTACACGTCATGTATCTCGGCAACCTTCAAGAGGAAGCCTGGCGAGGGTGTCGGCCACGACCTGACTAACCACACAAGACTCTAGTCCAGGTTTATCGCCTATTCGGGTTCCATCCGCAAGGAGATCCGGCCGGGGTGTCGCTTACGGCCCCAAACGATGTGTACAGGGTTCCCGAGCCCACCAACCGGGTGCCACTCGGTACACCGGGCCACGTGTGCCTAGTCTGTCCCAAGCCCACCCTGCCGGGTGCCACTTGGTAGAGAAATAGCACTACCTACAAACACCAGAAACTAGTTGCGACTCCTGGACAGAGATCAAGTTGGTTAATAAGTCGAGAGGGGTCGAGTTACCGGAACCCAATGTGTGGTAGTATCGAGTCATTGGACAACATACACAGAACTCAGTGCTTAAGGACGGTTCCAGTGAGACAACCCACCATGTACTCCTACATGGCCTCTCACCGCTACCTTTACCAAATCGTGTTCACACACTTCACTCTCAGCATCAGAACATATCGTGACACTCCAATTCATTCCAAATGAATCAGACCTGACACAACTCTAAGCAATAGCAGGCATAGCATGGTAGGAACACATCAGTGGCTTCAATCAACTCCTACACATGCTAGTGGGTTTCAACTATTTACTGTGGCAATGACAGGTCATGCAGAGGAATGGGTTCAACTACCGCAGCACAAAGCAGCATATGAATCGTTGTTGTCCTAATGCAATAACTGAGAGCAGGAGCGAGAGGGTAGGGTTTTATCGAAATGAACAAGGGGGGTTGCTTGCCTGGTAAATCAACAAGGGAGGCACTGCTTCAGAGACAGGTACTCTGGAACGTCTCCGGAGCAGGACCTATTGAGAAGGAACGGTGCCGGCAATCAATACACAATCATATGCAACAATATGATGCATGAACATGGCATGTAGATGTGATGCTGTTGAGCTAATGCAACTAGTGTTCAATTAGCTTGAAGTCCATTTGAACCAACGGTTCAAATGCATTTCTAAATTAGGTCTCTTATATATGCCATAATGTGTTTTCCCATATTTAGCATGTATAAGTTGGTTTTTCATGCATGAAACTAGTACAGATGGAAAGATTGCATTTTTCTGATAATTTTTCATATATAAATTATTTAAATCTGAGCTACGGTTGAATTGATATGAATTTTTGAAGTTTAAATCAATTTCTGGATTTTCTGAATTATTTTAATTCCAGAAAATGTATAATTGCGTCAGCATGACGTCATCATTGCATCAGCGGTCAACGCGGCTGTCCAGGGTCAAACCTGACGTGTGGGACCCACACGTCAGTGACACTGGGGTTAACAGGGTTAATTTAATTTAATTAAAAGGTTAG
>NC_057813.1:427017612-427046162 GCF_018294505.1 Triticum aestivum | reverse complement strand
GGCCGAGCGCGGCGGAGGGGCTCGGGATCGCCGTTCCGGCGACCATTCGGGCGGCGGAGACCACCCACGTGAAGCCCGCGCTCACGCGCATCCAGTGGAGCACGCGGAGGGCTGCGGGGGCGGCGGAGCTCGCCGGAGCAGAGCTCAGGGCGGCGGCCGGGCTTCGGCAACTGGTGGCCGCGGCGATGTGGTGCACGGCAGTGGAGACGGAGGGTTCCTACGGGCTCCTGGCGTCACCAGGAACACGGGGACGCGCGCGGAAGGGACCGGCATGGGCTCGTGCCACCGTGGCGCCATGGACGGCGGCGAGGGGCTTACGGGCGCGGTGGCGAGCTAGCTAGACGGGGCAAACGGACACGAGGAGGAGGGGGTTCGGTGCGGGGGCTCACCGCGGAACTAGCGAGCGCGAGGACGAGGTCGGGGATGCCCGGTAGCTCCCGAATCGCCGGCGAGTGTCCACGGCGGCCGGAGTCGAATTTGGCGACGGCGACGGCTCCACGGGGCATCCGGAGGGGCACGGCTTGACGGGGAGCTTCAGGGCGGAGGAGCGGAGCTTCCGCGTGTGTCGGGGAGGCGAGGGGAGGTCGGTGGTGATGGCTATGGCGAACGGCGGCGACGGCAGCGCTTCGGGCGCGGGGAGAGGGAGAGATGCAGTGGAGGTAGAGGAACGAGAGGGCGAGGGAGAGTGAGAGCGGTGCGGGCAGCTGCGTGGCTTCGTCCGGGGCATCGAGGGCGAGAGAAGGAAGCAGGAGGTGGCCAGCAGGGGGGAGGTGGCGCGCGCACGTGCCGGCGAGCGTCGGGCACACGCCGTTCCCCTGTCGGGGAGGAAGACGACAGAGGAGGGGCCAGGTGGGCTGGGCCGCCTCCTGGCTAGGCCGGCCAGCTGCTGCTGGGCTGCGCAGGGGAGGGGAGGCCCAGGTAAGCCCCTCCTTCTTTTTATTTCCGTTTTTCTATTTTTTTTTGACATTTGTTTGATTTAATAAATATATTAAATCATTTAATTTTATTATGCCAATTTTTGTAGGGGCTAATGGTATTATTCCAGAGCTCTTTTATAATTGGCATAATTTTTGGACCATATTTCATATATATAGAAATATATTTCCAATGCAAATATTTATCAAATTAATCCAAATGGCCAAAATAAATGTCCATGAGCTCCCAAAATAAATGATCAACAGGACCCCCATTTCGACCGTAGGAGGTCCGTTTCCTCCGTTTTGCGGTACGCCACACCCCTCCCGATCAACAGGACCCCGTTCCGAACGTAGGAGGTCTGTTTCCTCCATTCTACGGTCCGCCAAGCCTTGTTTCCATCGCCTGTTCTGTCCAAGCCCTCCCGACGAACACGACCACGCATTCCGTTCCGACACAGCTGGTTGGCTCCCCATGAACACAACGACGACGATGTTTCTCCGTTCCGACCCAGCCATGTACGTATGCGCGAGTAGGTGTTCGAGACCGTGCCCGTATGTACGTACGTGGCCGTATTTTCTTTCTTGCACCCTGGCCGATGTACGTACGTGTACATGCTACGTGCGCGCCTCTACATCGACCAGTATATATGTACGTACACGTTTGCAATCAGAATGACAATGCTACGTATGCTTCGACCAGGTGGGTCCCGACTGTCAGGCATTTCCTTTGCATGCGAAGATGTAGCTGGTGGGTCCCAGCAGTCAGGTGGAGAATCCTATTTTTTTGCCCGAACGCACTTCCTTGCGTGCAAAGATGTAGCTGGTGGGTCCCAGCAGTCAGGGGGAAACGTTTTTTTCGTGAAATACGATGGTCCGTCCGGTGGGTCCCCGCTGTCAGGTGGAGGAATAATTATTTTCCGCGTAATAAGGAGGCACTTCCTTGCTGCGGCCGTGGACCCAGTTGTCAGCCTCTCCACATACAGTCCACGTCCGATGGAAGTCATTCCTTGACCACGTTGAACACGCCGCGTCGAGAGCACCAGGGCGGTGGACGACGGTGAGGCCTAGGAAGGGGACGACGGGGAGCCGGGGAAGACGCAGCAGTGGAAGCCCACGCGGAGAGGAGTACGAGGGTTCACTGGTTCGGCTGCGGTGTGAGGCTGCCATCGACGCAGGGCCTGGCCAGCGGTGGTAATAGTAGGGGGCGGTGAGGCCTCCGCGGAAGCACATCCGGCCACGGGAGTCAGGAGCATGCGGCACGACCGGCTCTACTTTGGGCGGCTGGAGCAAAAAGACCAGAGGTTGAAGAAGCACTACGGCCGTTCGATGGACATCATACGGTCACTAGAGCCAGAATCGTTTATATTGACTAAGTTGACAAAACCCTCCGTCCCCGTCAATTTAGTAGGCCCACAAGTCAGCCTCCCACCAAGGTGGGTCCCAACTAGCAGGGGGTATTCATTTTTTGTGCGTAATAAGGAGGCACTTCCGGTGGGTCCGAGCTGACAGCAGGGGGAACATTTTTTTCGCGAAATACGGTGGCCCATCGGGTGGGTCCCAGCAGTCAGGGGCAAACGTTTTTTTCGCGAAATACTGGTGGCCTATCCGGTGGGTCCCTGCTATCAGGTGGAGGAATAATTATTTTCCGCGTAATAAGGAGGCACTTGCTTGCGGCTGCCGTGGACCCAGCTGTCAGCCTCTCCACATATAGTATTCTTCCGATGGAATTCAGTCGTTGAACACATTGACCATGCTGCGCCGAGAGCACCACGGTGGTGGACGACGGTGAGGCCTAGGAAGGGGACGACGTGGAGCCGGGGAAGACGCGGCAGTGGATGCCAATGCGGAGAGAAGTACGAGGGTTCACTGGTTCGACTGTGCTGCCATCGCCGCAGAATAACAAGGGGTGTGGGTGAGTGGAGTGGAGGGATGGCCTGGCCAGAGGTGGGAGTATTATGGGGGCGGTGAGGCCTCTGCGGCAGCACAGCCGGCCACGGGAGGCAGGAGCAGGCGGCACGACTGGCGCTGCTTTGGGAGGGTGGAGCAAGAAGACCAGAGGTTGAAGAAGCACTACGGCCGTTGGATGGACATCGTACGGTCAGTCGAGCTAGAATCATGCATATTGACTAAGTTGACAAAGCCCTTCGTCCCCGTCAACTTAGTAGGCCCACTATACCGGGTCCCAGCTAGCAGGGGAGTATTCCTTTTTTGTGCGTAATAAGGAGGTACTTCCTTGCGTGCGAAGATATAACTGGTGGGTTCAATCTATTAGCGGTGGTAATGTTTTTTCACGAAATACAGAGGCCCTTTCGGCGGGTCCCAGATGTCAGGTGGAGGAATCATTATTTTGCGCTTAATAAGGAGGCATTTCCTTGCGTGCGGCCGTGGACCCAGCTGTCAGCCTCTCCACGTATAGTCCACTTCAGATGCATGTCGGTCGTTGACGACGTTGACCCCGCCACACCAAGAGCACTAGTGCGGTGGACGACAGCGAGGCCTAGGAAGGGAACGACACGGAGGCAGGGAAGACTCAGCAGTTGTTTCCCACGCGGAGGGGAGTACGACTGTACGAGGGTTTACTGGTTCGTCTGCCGTCGCCAGAGAGTAATAGCAGGTGTGGGACTGTGGGTGAGTAGAGGGATGGCTAGGACAGCAATGGGAGTATGGTGGGGCGGTGAGGCCTACGCGGCAGCACAGCCGGCCACGGGGAGGAGGGAGCAGGCAGTCCCGCCGGCGCTTGTTTGAGCGGCTGCAGCAGGAAGAGAAGAGATTGAAGAAGCACGATGAACATTGGATGGACATCCAACCGTATACAGCATACAACCCATCTGCCATTATTTCAAATAATTTACAGCCCATTTGCTAACTCTTACGGGTTTTTTGGAGCCCATATTCTTTTTGTTAGCATTACAGCCCATATTGTGGCCACGGTTAAAAAATTATACGAAATTTTGCATATGTCGATGCGGTCTAAACTGTTTTTAATCCCGAAATTTCGAGTCACATTGAGACTGATTTTAAAAATAAATGTATATCAATATAAAATCCAATAAATTTTCCACGCATAAAAATCGATGCAATCTAAAATCTCAAAATGCAAAAAAGATATTTGAAACTAATTGCCGGTTTGACGTGTTTTAAAAATGTACAACCCATTTCTCATTACTGATAGGCCATTTTCTCGGCCAGCCGAATGAAGCTCTCCTCGTCTTGAAAGATTTGCATCCCAACAGGCCTGTTAAAGCAACTTACTTGACAAATCACAGAAAAACTGGGCTAGCCATTTTCAGAAAGAAAAAAAACTACTGGGCTGGTCTGTGGTAAACATAAAAGAAAAGGCTGTCTAGACAGGCCAGAGTGTCCCGCACAGACCAGTTGACACCATGCTTCCGTCTCAAAAACAAATTAGATAAATGCCACTCCAAATATGGCGATTCATTAAAATTCCACTGCAATTTCCAAACTTTGAAAAATGCCACTGCAATTTTTGCAAACTTTGGAAAACGCCACTGCAGTTTGCAAACTTTGAAAAACGCCACTCCAGACTTCAAAAAATGCCACTAGAAATGGCATGAAATGGCATTTTACAAAGTATGAAATTGCAGTGGCATTTCTCGAATACACCATATTTGGAGTGGCATTTATCAAAATAATCCAAAACAAAAATAACTGGGCGAGCTGCTGGGTCCCTGGTGTCAACCGCTCGTTGTGTAATTCTCTCGTTTATTGACTACGTTGACAATGGCATGGGACCCAGATGTCAGAAATCCACTAGGAGGAGCCATTTTTTTATTGGCTTGAAATAAGGAGGCACTTGCTTGTGTACTGCCATGACCTTGGCGGGTCCCTGCTGTCATCCTCTCCACGTACAATCATCTCCTAATTGCGTACTCGTCAACTTGCTAGTCCCACAAGTCAGCCTCTAAACCCGTGGAGGACAAATACAACCTATTAAAAAAAATAACAGCCCATTCCACACGTTCAAATGGAAAGTTCAACATTCAGAGCAAAGTAACAGGTCTGATCCATATATAGAGTACTGAACTTCCACGTTGACAACCATCATAGCCAAGTTAACTATCTACTCCCACTAATAATCTAGTAGTGTACAAGTACTAACTTACTCTTAGCTAACTAGACGATGCTGGCCGCCATCTATGGTACATGCTAAATGCCGGCACCGGCATCCTGCGCCTCGCCTCGGACTTGCAAGAGGTGCGATAGGGCGCGTTGCTCGCGCGCGTTGGCTCTTTCCATGCCGGTGTGGTCCACCGAAGCTTCGGCTTCCAAGCAGGAAACCCACTTGACGAGCTGGTAGTAAAAATCGGCATTGCGAACACGTGCATGCCCGACAGCCTCCAGGGCTATTTGCCGGGCGCCGGCCTTCATGTAGTCGGCCCAGTTGCGACCGCTCTGCTCGCGACTCAGAGCATCGATACGCTGCTGCTCCATGTCCGCCTGGCGGCGCAAATCGGCGATACACTGCTCCTCCGCCAGGCGGTCGTGCTCCAACAACTCCTGCTCCTCCGCCATGCGGTCACACTCCAACAACTCCTCGATCTCCGCATTGCCATCTAAAGACAGATAGAATGCCTCCTCCCTCCGTCTGCCTTCCGGGGAAAAACCGAACACTAGTTCAGGCGGTGACCACCTCCGGCGCTGCCTACCGCGGATGGGGCGGGGGCATGGCGGACGTGGCGAGCAACGTCAGGCCGGTGGTAGCTTATGAGGATATGGCGAGTTGGGTCACGGTGGCACCGTAGAAGGCCGGGAAACAGTACTTATAGGGGGAAGGTAGCACAACGGTCATCAGGATTCAATGCATAATGGCTTAGAGCGTCAGCTTATCGTGGAAAACTAGAGAAACTGAAATTATGACTGTGCCATCCCATCCCGTCTGTGTCGCACGCCGGCATGGCGGTCAAACGAGTGCACCCAAATCATCTCCCTCCTTGTCAATAATGATTCCACGGATTTAAAAAGCCCGCAATAATTAAAGCCTATCTTTTTTCGCATCAGTTAGCTGCCTTAATTATGGCCAGCTGCATGCAGGCACTCAGAATCGCTTCCAGGCAGTACGCGAAGCAGCATGCAACGAGTCGCAGCCTAGGGCACGCATGCAGCCACTTAAATCGCTGGAATTAATTAGGCTTAAACTTCTGCATGCCGTTAATTATTGCCATGCCTTGGTCTTGCTACTTTGCTCACGGGACTAATAAACCCGGACGGAGGGAGTACCTTGGTTGGTGAGAGGTTTGAATTAAGCCCTGCAAACCGGAAAGGAGGTACTAGTACGTGTGTGATCTACTATTTATTCGTGTAGGATTGTGTAGGTCGTTTCTTGAATTGAGCCCTGCAAACCGGAATGGAGGTAGTACGTGCGTGATCCCTATTTATCCGTTTAGGATCGATAGTGTAGCTTGTCAGTTTCTTTAGAGGTAGGCATTTTTATCCGTGTAGGATCGATAGTGTAGCTTGTTAGTTTCTTCAGAGGCAGGCATTTTTATTCAAAAAACTGCCACTTCGCATCTTGTGTTGCAAATAAAACTGCCAGGAGCGCATTTGTAGGCTAGCTAGTGATCGATCAGTAACTTGTAAACACTGAGCGAACAGAAATAAGTAATTGTTAATGCATCTCAATCATTCACAGATCATATACAAATATGTAGCTCCAAAAGCAAAGATCAGCCACTTCGGATCTTGCGTCGCAACTAAAACTAACTAGTACGATTCCCATACATAAGATCAACATGTTAATGCATCTCAATGATTCACAGATCATATACAAATATGTAGCTCCAAAAGCAAAGATCTAGAAAAAACATATGTTCTTCCTACTAACATGGATGCTTCTCTTGGCCAACATTCAGTACAGAC
Organism: Triticum aestivum; assembly: GCF_018294505.1. Taxonomy (NCBI): domain Eukaryota; kingdom Viridiplantae; phylum Streptophyta; class Magnoliopsida; order Poales; family Poaceae; genus Triticum; species Triticum aestivum. The sequence goes on along the minus strand of NC_057813.1, from coordinate 427,039,368 downwards.
TGAAAGACAAATTTGTTTGTGAAGTCTACAATTCCTCTTGCAAACATAAGTGGTTTCACCAACAGCTGGAACCATGAGAATGAACCACACATGATGGAGGAACATCCACTGCAATATGATTTGGTCTTCTCTCGATCACACCACGAGACTATTTTCGGAATACAAAATTTAACTTAGGCAAAATGATGCCCATTGTATAATCAGACCAAAGCAATGAAGCACCTAGTGTTGGCCAGTAAATAGTAAAGTACTACTTTTCTGCAGTCCATGAAGTGACTATCCAATCTTTGTGTCTATTTTCAAATGGCACTGCATGCAGTGACTATACTATTCTCTTGTGCAGTTCAACCAAAATTGCGGATATTTTGTTTGTTTGCCAAATAGCAATGGGCAGACATCTCTGTCTTCACAAATATCAAGCAGCTAGTAAACATATACCACACCATGTATTTTCGGTTTAAACATGTCTCTTTCGCTTAGCATCTGTCATGTTCTGCACTAGACAATCTGATATAGTTATGTTTTGCCCTCGACAATTTCATACTGAATTGATTTACTGGTTTAGAGAAGAAATATAGCGCCTATTCTTCATCAGACCAAGGATATCCATGTTCACAGTGATGGAAGAGGTGAAATCGATACAAGCGAAATTGAGCATCCAATCATTGAATCATGTCCTGCACCTCCAATGTAGGTCCACCCTGCCAATAAATTCACATGCAAACCACTAGTATTACTATCTAATGACAGTACAAAAAGAGTAGCAATATAGTAGCAAACCATGTACCTACGTAAGGAACAGCTCATAGTGCCACCAATTGGATATAAAGGTTTGAAAAAAAACATGCTCCTAATGTTGAACCAGTTGGACTTTTTGTGCAGTTCCACTAAAATTGAGCATCCATGTTTGCATAGATATTGAAAGTGTGATTACTATAAAAGTGGCACTAGTTGAAGCATAGACTCACAAATATAAGCATTCCAATTTCTTAATGGGAAAAGGTAGCAAGACTGTTTCTAACCACCTATTTGAAGGAATAAATAAAGCAACAGCGGCTGATTTCAGGAAGGCATACATAGTTTTTTCTGAAAAACTGAGCCATTCCTGACCTTTCCTCTTCTTTTAAGAAAATTTTGTGCAGTTCTACTAAAATAAAATGCCATCACCGCCTTGACAATTCAGTGACACTGTACAAAAGGAAATGACTTAACATTACATGATGATGTCAGGTATGTAGTCGACAGGCATTAGAGACAAAAATACAGACCTCCTCCGATAACATAATAAACATTAATTTTAACAAAGGTGTGACTAGCTTTACTGGGATAATTTGAGTAAACTCTACACCCTCTGTTCCTTAATATAAGATGTTTTCGCGGTTCAATTTAAAGTACCCAAACATCTAGTATTTAGAAAAGCATGTAGTAGTTTTCTTTAGCACATATCTGGGAAAGCTTGCCACACTTTATTTATGTCCATACGCTAATGCAACACCATTCGAATACTACAAATATACACTAATCTAGTGGCTAGTGCAACATTAGAGTAGTTAGTTTATTACAGGGTACAGTACAATGGTTTTACTGAACAGATTTCAATAAACTCTAGCACTAGAAGGTTTCTATAAGAATTAACAATACAAAATGTAAAGGTAACAAGTTTCAACATTGGTATACTAGCTGTGCATGAGCATTAAACCAAATACAAAAGTCTGAAGGTAACTAGCATTATTAACTAACGACAGTATAAAAAAATTGCAAACCATGTACCTCCAAGGTAAATATCATTTCGAACTCGGGGGGACCTTAAAAATTGCTATCCCAATCTTGATAATCGATCAAACATAAAAACTTTATTGAACGAATCAAGAGAACAGCCGGAGGAGGAGGTGCCCACTCTTGACCTTTCCTCTTGTCTTCATAATTGTATGTGCAGTTTAACCAAAATAAAATTGACATCAGCGCCTTGGCATTTTTGTGACACTGTACAAAAAAATTAACTTATCTCATGAAAGTGAGGTATGTAATCTATAAGCATTAACAGTGCAAAAATCTGAAGGTAGTAACAAGTTTCATCATTGGTATACTGGCTGTGCAACAGCATTAGAATGCCTTAGCTGAAAAATCTTTAATACATCCACAATCAACAGCTAACCCTGAAATAATCCAGTGACATTAAATGGCATTGCTTAAATTTATCAGTGGCATTAGACTGAGAGCGGCATTAGTTAAATGTGGCATCACTTTAGCAGAATCATTGCTTGACTTGACTGCTGGCGTTATACTAACAGCAAAAAAGTGGCAATAAGAGCATGGGAGGCCCATTCGGACAGTGGGCGCACCAGTACGATGTACCTCCACAGACGTAGAGTGGTGAGGGAGGTATGGTTGCCCAGAGCAACAAATATCCAGGCAACATATGTGGATTACATCCCATTTTTGTTCTCTTTAGCCACCTTTTTCCTATGTGAGGACAACAAACCGATCGACCTGGTCATTCTCTATTGCGTTGTCATGCCTTTCTACCCTTCTTCAACCAAGAGACACGAGACTCGTTCCTTAACTACCGATTTTCCCCTTTTCAACCTAGATGCGGGTTTGATGCCTACTCTCTTGGACAGTACATTCTCCCTTCCTTTCCTTATTCAACCCAAACATGGATTAGTCTGTATGAAGTAGGGTTTCCTTTAATAGTGCAAATTATGGTTTTCGTCTGCAAGGCCAGCAGAGTAGAGGATAGTAAATTGGGAAGATGGTGGAGTGGAAAAAGATCCACATGCAACGACGTGGCAGATGGGGCAATAGAACAAGGATATGGTTCGAAAAGAGGTAGCATACCTGAGGGTCAGCGGGAAGTGGCTTCGCTCGTGGTCGTCATCCTCCGCACACACTACGACAGCGAGCTTGGGGATGGAGGCCATCCCGCGTGGGTGCTAGGTTTGAGAGGACGGCCTTGTCGTCAGTGCGTGACCTCGCTAGCCGACGACGAGTGCGTCAACGCTGCACGTCCTTTTCTTCACCGACGGATCTGTGACCACCGGTGAGGAGGGAGAGAGGGGCCATCTTTTTTAGATCTGGAGAGAGGGTGGTAGTGTGACAAGCAAGTGGGCAGCCCTTGCCAAGAAAGCGATGAAGCTCCAACCTATATATCTTTTTTATACTACTAGTACTGGAGGTGGAGTAGTGGTAGAGTAGTTTATATTTTCTCTGCTTATAGTACCAGTTAGTCGTGCTTCAAAACTGAATGGCATGCCATTAAAAAAATAAAGGTCGATAACTAATGCGGCACCTCGGGCCAAGGCAGCCAGATCGCATTTTGCACGAGAAATTACACACCATGTTTCGTTGACATGTGGTCCCGTTCCAACATATCAGTGAGACGATGGCGAGTAGTAGGAGTATTTCCGAACGGACATGTAGGCCGGGGCACCTCTTCGTGAACCGTGGCAAACTGGCAACCGTCCACCGACTCTTCGCCTTTCCCTATCGATTTGGAACTGTTGTCGCACGCTCTTCCTCTCCCTCCTCCATTTTCCTTTAGCCCTTCACCCTTTCTTCTGCCATTGTTCGATCATCTTCTCCATAGAGGGAATAGGCCGGAAATGACCCCGTTATTCTTGCCCCAATCTGAAAGATGACGTGGTGGAGGAACTCATTGATCGATGCGACGTCATCACCTCGGCTAGAATGGCAGGTTTGTTCAAGCCCATTCTCGACTCAACTAATAACATCATTACAAGGAACCCAAGAGTCAAGGAGCGGTTTGATCTCCCCTATCTTCTTCACTGTGACCCTGATGACTGGCGCCGGCACGACGGAGGCCTCGCCCTGTGCAAGTTGATGCCGCTTGATAATGATATGTATGATGTTAAGATGCCATCGCTTGAGGGCAAGGCTTGGGCAGGCACAAATGGAGATTGGGTTGTTTACAAAGGGTCCAACTGCGAGTGGGAACTTGTGAATGTGTACACTCGTGACCGGGTTCCACTTCCAAAAATCTCAGCAGACTGCACAGAGGTTGAGCACACCGGTATTGTACGCACGTTCAAATACAATCATGGTGACTGTCTTCTATGGAAGATAGCAATTTGTCGAGTTCCCAACCGCTCCTGGAATTACAACAACTATGAAGTTGTTGCTATCTTCGACAAGCTTGTTGCCGTCCTTGGTGGTTTGACTCGATGGATATTGCTCAAAAATCAGTTTCTGTACACAGATGAGTACTGTGATGCAATTCAATACGAGGGCCTTGTGTTTGCTGCTACCACTCGTGGCACTGTTTTTGCATGGCATCCTCGTAGTTTTGGTACGTTTGTCTTCCACCGTAATTATAATTGTTTCATCCACATGCATGCAGGTTAGCAAGTTTCCCTTTACTAATTAACCTTCTTCTTGTGTTTCCAAGGTCCTGTGAACATTCCACCACCTATACTTGAAAATTTTTATAACCAAGGGGGAGATGACGATGGTGATGATCACGAGCATCAGGACGAGCAGCGCCCACATACTCTTTGGCGCCTGGCAACTAATTTCGATGGATCACCTCTTCTTGTGTGTAGACAGCCCACTGATGATGTTACTGTTAAGGAAGCAGGTGTAGTCTCCCATGGTCGCACTCTCCGGACCTATTCCAACACCCGTTGCATGGTATTCGGGATGGATACTAGTGTGCTAGCGCCAACTCCTTCTCCCTGGTATAGAATTGATAGTCTTGGAGAAAGCTCGCTCTTCCTTGGACAAAACTATCCAATGATGGTGAAAGGCGATCCAACTACTGTTGACACAACATTACTACTATTTATGAGAAGCAATTCTGTCTATAGCTCGGACATTTTGGTGGTTCCCTACCCTGGTACTAATATAGTAGGTCGCATCAGCCTGGATGATCAGTCCTGCGTTGGTCTCCAGATCGACAATGGATGGCCCGTCCCAGAGAATCACTTGTGGTTCAAAGCAAGCGTTTCGAACACCGATGAATGGTTGAGTTGAAGTTCATTTCATTGCTTGTTATTGGGTGTGTGGTGAAACTTTAGTATTTATAATGTATCCTCGTTGTCGATGTGGGTTGATGACTTGTTGTATGTAATAAAATGATATGCCTATGATAAACTTACTAAATTTATGAATGGCTTTCGAGTCGCTTCTCTGAGTGAGTGGTGCGACGAGGAAAAAATATATTTTCTGAAAACATAATTGTACGTGCATTGCAACAGGTTATCGGATGAGGCCAATCAACAATAGTATTACACTATTTGTACTAGATTCACATGGTTCGCGCGTCGGGCGGGTGTTTTTACTGTAGCCATATGTTAATGTGTTCGCTGTACGTAATCAGCACCTCAAATCCTCGATACTAGTACTATATAGTAGGAGTAAGTAGTAGAAGTAGTAGGGTGGCATGGGCCAGAACAAGCATTCACGTCCAGGAGTACGGCATACGCCACCACCACGACATCCATCTGACACCATATTATTTCTTGGAGTCCATGCTAGAGAAATCTTTTCAACCTTGTCGTTTCTCTAATTTTAGACATCACGCGGCGGGCGAGTTGGGGGTTTGCCAATAGTCGGTTTCCTTAACTGCAGTCCCACTTGTAAGGCCAACTCCAACGCACGACCCCAAACGGACCTCTGTTTTGCACGAACTCCAACGATAATTTTGACTAGAAAAGCAAGACCAAAGAAAACAAGAACCACAAGAATACATTTTACTACTCCTGTAAGTTGGATTAGTGCCTTCTCGATGCATTCATTGTTGATCTGCGGAGGCTCGATCTTGCGTGCTTCTTTCTTCTTCGAGTGTAAAGAAGTAGACGTTGCTTCCTCGCATCTAGTCTCATGTCTAGCCTCTATTCTTTCTCATGTCTAGCCTCTATTCTAGTAGGAGTATCAACAAGTGCACTAATCTCATCTCTAGCCTCTGTGCTAGCTAAAAGTGATAGAACATCTACTAAATTGCGCTCTAACAATATATGGATGTACTCTTCTTCCCAATACAAAAACTTGCATCCATTCTACTCCCTCCGTTGCACAATACATGCCTTCTATTTGTCAAAATATATATGTATCTAGACATGTTTTAGTATATAGGTACATACATTTTTGGAAAAATGTAAGTCAAGTATTTTGGAACAGAGGGAGTACACAATAATTTTTTTAAGTTAGCACAACTAGTCTAATCTGAGAGCACAACCGAAGATTTGGTCGGGTTCTTCCTCCTTTTTCCGACACGTGGGACATCCAGCATCCAGGTCGTGTCATGAAAGAAAATAGAGTGGTAGTTGAAGCCACGAGATGTGCATCTTGGGTTAAACTGTAAATAGAATCTTACTACTCTTGAGTAACTCCAAAAGCGGCGACTGAAGATCTTTATCGGACTTGTTTTTCATCACCAGCATGTCGAGGTGAAAGATGTGCAGGTTCAGTGGGTCGCTTGCATTTTCACTGACATGTGGGACCGCATGTGATTAACAGACGATGGGCTCCGCGCGTCCGTTGCCTGGCTGAAAAGAGAGATAGAGGAGGGTTGAGCACGGACTGCAGGAAATTTGTTCTACGTACCTCGATATAGGCTCGATATAGTGGGGTGGCATGGCCCATAACTATCATTCACGTCTAGCAATCGGCACACGCCACCCACACAAGTCCCATCCGATACCAATTTTCTTGGAGTCCGTGCTATAGCCATCTCTTCTCCCTCCTGTTTTCTCAGCCATCGCGTGGTGGGCGGGGTGGGGGTTTGCCGATAGTCGGTTTGCTCAACTGCGCTCCCACTTGTAAGTGAAAATGCAACACCACACACATTCCCGCTTGAGCGGCGTGCCGGACCAACTGTGTCGGGGTGCGACGCGAACACGGCAGGCTTTTCCTTTTGAACTCGTAAGTTGTAAAATTTGGTTCTGCTCCATGGCGCGACCGATAGATAGAAAATAACGATTTTGCCTAGAGTAATGAGAAGTTTGGTTCTGGCGCTGTTCATGCGTGGAGTACGTATGAAAATTATGAAGTTGATGCGAAAGGTAAGATAATTACTGTAGTATCATATACTACTACATGGACTTGACAAAAAGATAAAAATACATACGGATCCATCAACTACATCCTCACGCCCTAGTGTGCTGGGTCACCAACTAATGTCTGAGGAGCAGCGAAATTGGCGGCGAGCTCAACGTGCTTCTGAACAGTGCCGTCCAAGGTTGCCCTGCGGTCCAAGAAGGCCAACATCCTATCGTCCTCCTCTTGCATGTAGTAGTCCTTGTGGACGATTTGCGCGTAGACATGGGTGATTATGTCAATGGTGTCTTGCTGCGCCAGGCGCTATGCAGCGAGCGCGACCTCGAGGTGGACATTCTCCGGCGCGACGGCGGGCAGTCGCAGGGCCACTAGTGCGTCGAAGAGGTTGTCACCATAGTGGCCGTTGAGGGTGGCGGGCATCACAGAGCCTGGGCGCGTCAGCTGGAGGCTTACGTCAAAGTCGTCCGCGAGCTTCTTGACTACGGTGAACTTGTCGAGGAAACCGACGAGGACCTCGTCGAACAAGGAGACGAAGCTGTCGTCCAAGCGGCCCCTCGCCCTGGCGGCCTCAAGCAATACTACCTGGAGACGTTCCTTGGTGCCGGGCTGTAGGCCGGCGTCGTGGTCCATCTGGCACAGCCGGCTGATTCTTGCGCTCATCGCCTCCATGGGTGTAGCTTAGCTTCTAGTAAATTGATCTTGCGATTCAAGTGATCACGCTTGCCCTTGGTTAGCGTGCGTAGGTGCGTAGGATTTCGTACTACTCCTCGGCGCTCTACTGCACCTACCTTTGGCTGTATGATAGATGGGCCAGCCACCCCCTGGGCCCATGTGTCATTCACCCAAAGGCAGTTGCCATAAGTCAATGAAGTTGCGTCCCCCTCCGTGCCGGTGCAGTATAGTCATCTCACCGGACCTATAGTTGGGGCCAAACGAGAGAAGTTTGATGTTTACTGGTTTAGTGGTGCCCTTTGCATTTTGCGCCAAGTTTTAACCTTTGATTTAACTAATAAAATGTTAATGCATGTAAAAAAAATGTTGTGTAAGTCACCTTACGAATACCAAATAATCCCAAAACACTTAGGCACGGTGCATTAACTCCCTCCTTGTTTCTTATTTCGTGACATATCAACCAATGAGAGATGTCGGTCGTGCATGCTTTCAATGACTTGAGACTACCAAACATGACATGCATTGTTTAGTTCATTGCATGTAATCCTATTAGTACTCTAGTTAGCAAAAAACATTAAGTTCTCTCGCCGATAGGAATAAAACACCATGTATTTATTTACAGAGGGAGTAGTACATTTTTTGTGACATGCATTACTAGATATTGCTAGTCAAATACTAAAATCCAGATGGATGTGGTAGTACTCCTAAATCCAGACGGTGGTGCTACTAGTACTAGTAGTAGTACTACCAACATAGTAGTAGGAGTACTAGCACTGTACTACCCGTTGGTCAAATTATTACGTGCTGCTCCTCACAGTGAAGTGACAAGACCCTACGCCAGAGATGACACCTGAGTATAGGCGCCGTGTTCGGCATACCATAGTAAGCCTCACCGTCTGCAGTCACTGTCATCATGGATGTAGAGCTAGCCTACTTACAACTAGCCCTGTTCGACATAATTTCCCGTGCGTAGATGCCCGTGCACTGCACGGAACACCAAGATTGGGGGTGGACGGCTCCGGCAGCGGCCATCACACCAGATTTTTCCACGGCCTTCTAGATGTGGTGGGGAAGAGATAAGGCTGATAGTGTGAGACAAGGAGTTGTTTGTAAATAGGGAACAAGTGCGGGCATCTTTTTGCAAAAAATGGAGAAGCTTGCTTTGTATGCGTCAGATCTAGATCCGACGGCTATTGGTGAAAGATGGGAGGCACAACATCATCACCAACTCAGGACCTGTTTGATTCGTAGGATTTTGAAAACACAGGAATAGGACATGGCAATATTACACGTTTCAAACTGATATTACAAATGTTAGGAGTAATGCTGCACCTACGAATAGGGAATTACTAGGAAGTTTACGTAAGAACTTTCGTTACTTTAGGTGGATGCATCATTATCGGACAAACTAAAATCCACCGCCCTGACAAGTCACTAATGGGCAAATAAGTTTTTGAGTCTCTGGCCAATTGATGTTTCAAAAACAAATTGAGCTTCTACGGAGACTTTGTCATTTAGGCTTAGACGCTTGCGGTGATCAGCACGCCATTCATTGTTGCGCCAGAGAACGCCAAACCTCATTACCTTGAGCACACTTGCCTCCAGAACAAAGAACCTGGCCAATTTAATCTCAGATGTGCTGCCTTGGTAGTCGATCAAATCAATATCTGTAAGTTGGAGATCAAGGCATTCGATGATATTGTTATAGTGCAACACATTTTTCACTTTCGGGTCTTTTTTTATCTGCAAAAGAAGAGAACATATTAGAGCAGCTGGCTGCATAAGATTGCCGTGTCATCAAGAGGTACCAATATCATTCGCTCATACGATAGGGTTGGCTGGCTAGTGATATTTTTTCACTCACTCTCTCACTCTCTCTCTCTCTCTCTCTCTCTCTTTCTGTTTCTTCTCATTTAACTAGGAGCATGTGAAGAGCTTGGACATTTGTTGCCTTCCACTATGTGGCCGATGCCATATTTCACAAAAGTATGCCACATAATAAGCATCGATGTCAAATCAAAAGATTTTGGCACCGCTCTCGTGATGTGAGAGAGTTGGCACCGCTGTGCACACAGACCCACATGTATAAAAAAATCAATCAAACCAACTACACCAGCCTCTCACTCTCCCAAATAAGTGTTTTTTTATTGCCTCAGTCCTCTCTCTCTCCCATGCAGTGTTTTTTCGTTGCATGAGTTAATTTGGCACCGAAGCAAAGTAGGTGATCCAGATTGGGGCACCAGGTGAGCAATGGAGGGGCATCGATGCCAAATGCATCACAAGTGAATTTGGCACATGTTTTGTCCTACATAGCCCACTTTTGTACTCCCTCCGTCCCAAAATTCTTGTCTTAAATTTGTCTAAATACGGATGTATCTAGTTACATTTTATTGTTAGATACATCTGTATCTAAACAAATGTAAGACAAGAATTTTGGGACGGAGGGAATACTACCTCGTATTTAGTATAAAATTTTGACCATAGATTTACCTAAGAAAATGCCAATGCATGTCACTAAAAATTACACCATTTGAAATTATGTTCAAATATGAATACAACGATATAGTTCTTAGTGACATGCATTAACATTTTGTCAGTTAAATCTATGGTCAAATTTTGATACTACAAAATTGGAAGAGTAAACCAGGACGGAGGTAGTACTTGCTATTAGGGTAACCATAGAGTTACTGGAGTAGTCTAAGTTACTTTCCACTATGACTAGCCTAGGCTACTATAGTAGTACAGCATAAAAACAATGCAGGTGATCACGTGAGAAAAAATACTAAAAACATTTCTTTCGGTGCAGTGCGTAGGTGCAGTTTTGAACACTACACTTGTCATCGTAATTTGGGAAAATTAAGAAAAAATTGAGCCATGTTGTGATTACCGTTTACTTATAGGCAAGAAGTTCCACCTCAATGAGTAGCTTCTCCGTGCATGGAAAGCATGTAAGGAATCCAACAACTTGATCCAAATTGGGGCTGATAGATTTTAGTGCTAAGATCTTCACTGCGCGCATGGACTGCGTCAAGCTTGTGGGAATCATTTTCTGGAAGACGGTCGTAAAGACATTAAGAAGAAATTTAAATATGTGAATTTCAAGAAGACGGAGAAGAAGATGAGTGTTGTACCTGAACGATTACGTATCCAACAAAGAGTTCGGAGAATTTGGCAAATGAGTACACCAATGCTGTCAATTTTGGCATGTCAATGACCCTGATTTTTGTTGGACCTTCTAAAGCCGATACAAGCAATCTCTCAAGGAAAGGCGCATTCTCAATGACCATAACATGGAATAGCTGGAGTGATCTCTTCCCAATTGATGTCTTGTTGCGGGGCCAGCAAGACACATAAATCCATCGGAGATTCATCGAGGCGATGTGGAGGCTAATGAACCCGTGGATCTGCTCAAGACAAAGGTACTCGAGCGTAGTACAGCTGTGGAGCAGGTGCTCCATAGCCTTCTTCGAGATGACAATGTTGAAGAGGTCGAGCTGCTTGAGTTGTGGGAGAAGAAGGGCGGACGCAGCATTAATCTGGGGAAGATAGCAGGAGCTGAAGCTGGCGCGGTACAGTGTTGCACTACTAGGGAAAACCTTATACACAAAATGTTACCAGTAGCGCATTACAAAATCAAACACTACTGCTACTTACTAGCAGTGCGCGTAAATAAACCGCGCTACTACTATGACTTTAGCAGTAGCGCGTACAAGCGAAAAGCGCTGCTGCTATGTTCGAACTGGGCGCACATGGCTAGCCCAACCTAGAAGTAGCGCGTATACTAGCCCAGCGCTACTGCTACTCTCCTTAGCTGTAGCGCGCTTACATGTAAGGCATTGCTGCTAACAGAAACAAGTAGAAAAGTAAATGAAAATGAAAGAAATAGAAAAAGGAGAAAGGAAAAAAAATAAAATGTAAAGAACAATAAAAGAAAAATGACAAAAAGAAGAAAGGAATAGCAGTAGCGGGTTTCAGGAAACGCGCTGTAGCTAACTTAGCTATAGCGCGTTTTGGAAACGTGCTACCGTTAGGTTTCACTTAAACAGCGGTTCCCCCCCTCCCCCCCCCGCCCTCGCCGCCGTCTCCCCAATTCCCCTAATCCCTCGCCCTCGCCACCGTCTCCCCAATTCGTTGTCGCCCCACTTCGACGCCGTCTCCTGCCGGTGTGGACACCCGCAACCTCACCTTCTCCCCCCGAGGCCGCCGTCATCCTCACTGTTGCCGCCCAAGGCCGCCCTCAGCCTCACCGCCGCCGCCCGAGGCCGCCCTCGACATCACCGTTGGTGCCCTCCACCTCACCACCGCCCGAGCCCGCCCAGGACCGCCGTTACCCGTGCCCAAGCCCGCCCTCTCCACCCCTGCCTCTGTCACCGAGCACCTCCCCGGCACCGTCTCTCCCATCTCTATAAGTCCCCAACCCCTCCCCCCGACTCCTCTCTCTCTACATTTTAGAGAAAAAATTAGTAGTGAAAAAGTTTGTTTATAGCAAAAAATTTAGTTTAGAGCAAAGAATGTTAAGTAGTAGATGTTAGAGCAAAAATTAGTTTAGAGCAAAAAAATTGGTTTACAACAAAAGTTAGTTAGGGTAGTAGGGTTCATTTAGGGTAGATGCTAATTGTATAGTATATGGTGATACTAGTAGATGTTAATTAGGTTAGGGCAATAGTGGTACTAGTAGATCTTAATTAGATGTTTTCAGTTAGGGCACTAGAGTTTTGCTAGGTTAATTAGGTTAGTAGTGCTGCTAGTAGTAGTGGTATAGTAGGTTAATTAGGTGATGTTAAATGAATAACCTAAATGAATGAAATTAGTAGTTAACTGATTTTTTTCCTTTCATCATTATAGAGCACTAAAGTTAACTAAATTTTGTTCTATTAGTAGTTAAATGAATTTTCTTCTACACTTTGTTTTTGAATTAGCTTGTGAAATTTGGACATGTGGTTGCTCACGTATATTTGGACATGTGTTGCGGTGTCGAAGAGGGATATTTGAACACTGTTTCTAGGGAATGATGTTGAGTGGCCTATGTTTTGCCGGAATGTTGATTTATTTCTGTTCCGGCAAATTTCAGTTTCTCGATTAGTCCACTTTTTAGCAAAGGTCATGCCGAAATTTTCCGTGAATTTCGGCATGACTTTGTCCATATATCGAGTGCCCGGGATTTGCCGCACTAGGAAGGAGTCAACATTCCTGCAAAACAATAGGCCTTTTTATGTCATTATTCATTTTATTAGGTCTAGAATTAATTGACTAGATTTAATCATAGGAAACATGGCTAGCAACGATGAAGGACAGGGTTCTGGTGATTGCGACGATGTCTATCGGGCGGCAGACGAATTTTTTTGCCTTACCGACGATCAACCGATGTTGTTGCTGGGCCCACTGGTGGCATCGGGGACTGAGACCGACACGCAGACCGGTGCTGAGACTGAGATCGGCGCTGAGACTCAGACCAGCATCGAGACCTGCGCTGAGACTGGGACCGGTGCTACCTCAGGGAGCGGAGCCGGTGTAGAACCGAAAGCAAAGATGCAACAGCTTCCTAACAAACTTAGGACTACTAGACTGGTGGTCACGGAGGTGGACGACGACATTTTTGAGCCATAGGCGCCCGAGGAAGCGCGTCGATGCTACGACAATCAAATAGGCTGCATCGTACGGACAACCGCCACCATCAACGATGAGAAACTACAGAAGATAGAAAATATGAGGAGCTCCATCCTAAAGAAGTTTCACTAGATATTATTGTTCCCAGGCCGGAATGAGAAGGATTATGAAGATCCAGACGAGGACCCGGCAATGAAGAAGATAAACAAACACGCCATGACCAAGTTTAGCGACTCGTTGGCCGCCTGGAAAACTCGAGTGAAAGCAAGGATCATCGACAAGAAGGAACCCTACTTCGAGATTGTAAAGGATAATCCGACAATCACGGAAGAGCAGTTTCAAATATTCAAGGAGGCTTGCGAGGCCGAAGCTGGAAAAAAAAGTCTAACTACATGAAGGGGTTTCAAGAGAGCAACATTGGGAGCCACCACCTCGGAAGCCGTGGTTACGTCGGAAAGAGGTCCAAATGGGCCAAGGAGGACGCGGAAGCCGCGAGTCTGGGCATCCCAGACCAGTTGGCGGATTTCACCGTCCCGCAGGAGCGTAACGTCCTGAGGGCTCGGAACCATTGGGACCCAGTGAAGAAGGTTTACGAGACAACACCGGTCATTATGGAGTTCATGAGACTGCTGGTAATTTTAGTTTCTGATCAATTCGACTGCACACGTTAGTCATATTTGTAAACGATCCTTGTGCCTTTTGCAGAGAGAGAAGCACCGGATTGTGGCCGAAAGCGACTCGCCATCTGAGGCATTGGCGAGGCCCAAGTGGGACACTCCATTCAACCGGGCGTTGAACATATTGAAACAACAACCGGTGGATACTCGACCGTCGTATGGACGCGTGCACGATGTTGGAGACGGCGCCACGTGGAAGAAGTACTACCGTGAGACCACAGAGGAGAGAAAGGAAAGACGGAGGTTATCTGAAGAAAACATCGACAAGAAGGTTGAGATTGCGGTTGAGAAGAAATCATCTCAGACAGTCGCAACAGCGGTAGCTGCCGCAAAACAGGTGGTTGCAGATTTGTCTACTTCCTTGGTGACGGGCGTTTTCACTTGGACAAGGCAAAATCCAGAAAAAAAATGCAGAGGACTTTCCCCTTGATGACTTCTTGGGAGCACCTGCTCCCGCACCGGCTCCGGCACCTTCTCCCGCACCTGCTCCCGCATGGGCTCCCGCATCGGACGTGCTCGGCGGTGCTTCGTCTTTGGCTGTGCTCGACGCCCTCATGGTATCTGTCACACCGGCCCCCTTCAATATAAATGTATAATCTCCTGTTTTCGTTGCCTTTCGGATGTCTCATGTCGCAGACTTTTCTTTGCAGGCCGACGAAAGCCCGTGCACCATATTGTACACCATCGGCGACCAGAAGGTGGACGTGGGGAAGGCGACCATAATGGAGCCGAAGGAACCATTGTTCCACAGCCGGCCGATCCCCCCGAACGTCTTCAAGGTTTCCGTGGCCAGTGTCGAACCGGGCCACGAGAACTTGCCTCCTCCAATACTACTGGTGGATGACGAGGAGACACCGCGGCGGCTTGGTGATTGTTGCAATGGGTGGGTCCTGTTGTGGCCAAAGAGTCTGCTTCGTCTGGAGGCGGTCGGGAGCACACCCACGAGCACGCAGCCTCAGCAAGGTATGAACATCAACACCCCACCTACCCTATTAGCATCGGGTGTCGGGTTGGGTGATAGCGGACTGGGTAAGGGGGAGGCTCCATTAGTCGCTGATGACATCGCCATGGATGAGGATGAGGACGACGGTGGCGCTGAACAATATGTCTATACCGGCGCCTCCTTAGGGTTTGAGTGTCATGAGTCGGTACCTAAATTGCCATCTCAATGTATTATGGACGACCTTCCGGTAGTAAAGAAGTCTAGGAAGAGAGCGAGGAAAGGCAAAAAAGCTGATTCTATGATCCAGCCGCCTCAGCAGCCTCGGCTTCAGGACCGTATAGATATCCCCGATGCAGATAAATGGCATATCCCCGGTCAACCAATCCTACCTGCAACAGCGCTACATGCCAGATTTGGCGATCTAAGGAGACTTCATGACGATGTGCTGCGGGTAGAGAAAGGCCTCGTCGCCTCGACAGATCTAGGATACCCACTCTACGTGGTTACCGTTCCGCGGCAAATGTCGTACGTCGACAGCTTCCCCACGGATAAGTTCTTCCTCCGATTTGATTACATATTCGACATGTTTCACGTGAAGAAGCTGGATTTTACGTTTGTCCGCCTTTATGCCTTGCACATGAACTACTTCATCGGGTTTGAGCAGATATCTCATATCTGTGCCGCTGACCCATACTACATGCACGAGGGCTTCTTGGGAGTCTGCGCAGAGCATCGTGTATACGCGAGGGAATACATCATCAATTTCATGCTCGCCAATAAGGAAAAGGGGGCGATTCTTGTGCCTTATCATCCCGGGTAAGTCATCCGCGCTGCTATCCTTCCTTCGATTTCAATCATTCATTTGCACGGTGGAGGCTAAGTAATTTGAGGTGTACTTATTTTGCGCAGAGGCGGGCGCGCTGTCCTCATCATCCTATACCCCTGATTCTCCCACACTCTTTACTTGGACTCGTCAAAGAACATTCATAAAAAGGATTACACCCACATCAAGGATGTTCTCGAGAGTGCTATATTTTACTACCAAGCAAGGGGTGGAGAGGTCAGGGACAAGAAGAGAAGGGGTGGCAGTGTCGCCTTCGGCCATAAGACCGACTTCTGCTGGATCCAGCAACCGAACGATTCTCTTTATGATGGATTCTATGTCCTACACTACATGCTGGAGTACAGACAGGATAACCAGAACCTTTGCATGTCACCTAGATCCGGCGATGCCCATATTCTGCAATGGGCAAAGAACGTAGGAGATATCGAGGTTCATGGACTTCGAGCCGAGTTCTATCACATCCAGCGCGAACTTGCCCAAATCATCACGAAGGAGGTCGTCAGAAAAACAGGGATGTTCTATGAAGAAGGACAAATATCGCGGGAAGACGTCCGTACATGGGTAGCCGCTTAGCGTCTCGACCTGAAGCCTTTCACTAGGCTCGGGGACTATCTCCCTGACATGGATGGCTGGAACAACATGTTGGAGTGATTGTCGATATATGACAATGTGTTCATTTAGTCCATACTTTCTGTATGACAAAACTTTGAGTTATGCACGGTGAAACTTTATTTGTGATGTAATTAAACCGTCGTCCTCCTCGACTAGCAAAAATCACTCTAGTTAGGGCATTTTGGGGTACGATGAACTTTGTTATTTATGCTTATGATATGTTGTTTCTATTTTTGCCAAGTCTGTCTCTTTCTGTTGCTCAACTATATATGTTGCATATCATTGACTCATGTGATGATGCAGGTGCATAGATCATCGATGGTGAATAAGTGCTACGTTAGGAGTATATATACGACAAGTGGCCGGAGTGTCAGGCCCAGGTGTACCGGTTTCCGGTTTCCGAGCGACAGTCAGTAGTAAGTTTAGGTTCACGCTAATGTGAGAGAGGGATACGAACTCATGTAGTCAAAGTGATAGCTCTTCTCGCGTATAACATTGTTTAGATGGATGACGATGTATTTGCGAGTAATCGAGACTTGTATCGCTATTTTCGAGATGATGACGAGAGACCACTTTGTGTTGGATGATGATTATGATGATGACATGATTTGATGAGACTAATTGTATGTATATGCTATGATTACATTTTTATGTGTATGATATGCTAAAGATTATTGTATAAAGCCTATTAAAATACAAAACAAATACAAAAACAAATATGCAGGAAAAAAACTAATAAAACTAGTAGTAGCGAGGGGGGGAAATTTAGCAGTAGCGCCACATTACCAGTAGCGCTTCCCGGTAAACATCGCTGCAGATAATATTAGAAGCGCCCTTTTCTAAACAGCGCTACAACTATTCATGTATAGCAGTAGCGTGGGACAACAGGCGCTACTGCTATACGTTAGCTGTAGCACCTTATTAGTAGCGCCGGTCCCCGCGCTACTGAGAGGCCCAAAACCCGTGTTGCTGCTAGGCTTTTCCCTAGTAGTGTTGGCGTCAGGCGGAGCACGTACGGCGGCAGAGAGCGACATCGTCCAGCTTGAAAGCTGAGCTCCTCGAGCTGATCTAGGGAAGGGGATAAGAACCACTCGTCGAACTTGGGTTGGACCTTGCAGTTGGTACTAAACATGCGGATGTCAAGGCGTTTGGCGGGCCCAGGGTGCGATGAAAGGATCTTGGAGACTGCGGCCATCCGTTTGCAATCCCCGTCGCAGAGGCAGCTGTCGACCATGAGGTTGAGGGGGACGCAGCGCCAGAGGGGGCGCCACCACCGGGAGAGCAAGGCGGTCCGCACGGCAGATTTGGTGGGGAGGAGGCCGATGATGACGAGTAGCATGTCGTCGAGGAGGCTGCTGATGAAGTCCAGGCTCGCCGGATGCGGTTTTGGTTCGAGCCGCCTCCGCTTATTGGTTGTCTCGCCGTCCATCTCAACCAGTGGCGCGTGTGCTGGTGTGTGTTATGTGCTGGGTGTGCGCGAGTGCGTCCTTCTGTGCATGCCGCCGCACAGTGGTGAAATCTGCGCGAGTGCGTCCTTCACGTGCAAGAAGTTTGTCCTCAATGCGCACTCAGTTTACTAGCGTGAGGGGTGCTACCCCGAGTGGTTTCATCTTTGTTTACCTCACCGCGTGTCAGATGGGCCTCTAGTTTACTTATTTTCACCCACTGCCAGATGGGCCAGCACACAAAGATACAGAACACGAGCTGACAAGGCAGCATGTGGATTGGTTGACCGGTCAACTAAACAATATACAGAGCTATACGCTGAAATAGTGAGTGTATAATCCGTCGGTATAGAGAGTTCGAGTGAGAGGGGAGGCCTGTGAGAGATAGCAGAGAGAGAAAAATGTAGTTCCAACATGTTTTTAAGTCAAACTTTTGAAACTTTGGCCAAGTTTATAAAGAAATTACTTATATATACAATACCAAAGATAAATGATAGTATGAAGTAAGTACATGTTGTGATGAATCTAATGATTGTTCCAGATGTAAATGTTTTCCTCCACATATGCCTGGTCAAACTTTTCTGAGGTTTGACTTTTCAAAACATCCATATGCTTATGGACGTGACAGAGTCCCTAACTAGAGAGAGAGAGAGAGAGAAAAGTGTGTGTGCGTGTGTGAAAGAGACCTGGACAACACACGATAAAAGTAGAGAAAAACCATGCGTGTCTTATGCAAACATATCACACATGCATCTTCGACAATGGAGGCAAGATGAGGAGATAGTGTGTGGTTTTTTGGAACCGAGAGAGCAAGACCCCTAGCACGTGGCCAAGAGGGGTCTGACAAACAAGGGAGAGAGGTCGAGAGAGACATACGGAGAAAATGCAAACATGGGAGGAGAGAGTGTATGTTTGTCATGGAGAGATCCCCTGGAGATTGTGATGGGACTACATGGGTGGGAGATCGAGTGACAAGGTGTGTGCGCGATAGAAGATGCCCCGAGAGATATCGAGATAGATGTTTGGATGGAAGGAGACAATACGTGTGTTCCTGATGGATAGTAAGAGATAATCATACTTAGGAGGGGGGGAGTGCTTGCGCCTATGATGGAGTGAGAGATTATGGTACTTAGGGGGGTGTGTGTCACATTGAGAGAGAACAAGGGCAGAGAGTGTTGGATGGGTCTATATGTATAGCGCGAGCGAGACATGTGTATGTGTGAACCAGGGAGATATAAGGCCAGTTTGGCTTGCGTCCTGAGCATCTTTTGCCTGGCCTGGGGTTGTGGATGGATTTCTTGCACGCTTGTTTGGTTGCTACCCTGTGAAAAAGAAAGTCTGCCTAGCCTGGGTTCCCTTGCACTTTAATTAGCCTGGCTGAACTCCAGACACTGCAAGTAGCCTGGCCCAGGCAACCGATTTCGAACGGCTAGCCATGCCTGGTCGTGCGGCCACGAGGCTAACAACAACATGGATGGATATTAGCATTAAATAGTTGATGCATGGATTGATTGATGGGACGTTGATGCTTTGCCTGGACCAAGTATGAACCAAACGCTTCAGCACCACACAAGCCTGGCCAGGCAGAAACACTTTACATCTCACGTCCACACCAGGCAGTACCGGCCATCAAGGCATGAGGGTCAGGTCACGAACCAAACTGACCAATAAAGTTTGAGAGAGATTGAGGAGCCCCGATAAGGCTGAGTGGTGCGTCAGATAGCTGTGAGGGGGAAAGAGATATTCCATCCGCTCGATAATGCAGTGCATGTAAATTTTTTAGAAGTTAAACTTTGGAAACTTTGATCAGGTTTACGAAAATGTTATTTATATCTACAATACCAAAGATACATCATACAAAACAACATCTCATGGTGAATCTAATGGTATATGTTTGCCATACTAGATGTAATTCTTTTTCTCCACGTACATGGTCAAACTTTGTGATGTTTGACTTTTCAATAAATCTATATGCTACGGACCGAGGAGAGTGCCTCAGTCGAGACAGATCAAGTGCGTGTGAAGGAGAATGAGTAAGTGTGCAAAAAGAGTATGTGTGTGAAAGAGAAAGTGACAACAAACGATAAATTAGAGAGACAGTGTGTTTTTTCGTTTCTTATGCGAACATATCACGCATGCATCTCCGAGATGGAAAAGCGAGGCGAGGAGATACACGAAGACAACTAGTGTGTGATTGTTTGCAACAGAGAGAGACACCCCTGTAGCACATGTCCAATAGAGGTCTGGCCAACAAGGATAAAAGGTCGAGAGGGACACATGGATGGCATGGACGCATGGGGAGGGAGAGAGGGTGTGTTTGTGATAGAGAGATCCCCTCAAGATCGTGAGGGGACTATATGGGTGTGAGATCCAAGGAGTGCGTGCGCGATAGAAAGATGCCTCAAGAGAAATCGAGATAGACCATGCACATGTTTGTGATGGAGACTAAGATTAGCTAGTCATATACATATAGGGGGGACTGCGTGTGCCTACAATTGAGTGAGAGACCATCATACTTGGCTAGCTGGGCATGAGATTGTGTGTATGTTTGTGTGTGTGTGTGAAATGTACAGAGAACGAGGGACAGAGATAGAGTTTTAGATGGGCCTATCGAGTGTGAGTGAGATATGCATGTGTATGTGTGACCCAGGTGGATGGAGAGTTTGAGAGAGGGGGGAGGAGTGCTCCGAGACAACATAGTGGTGCGTGAGAGAGTTACGGGCAAAGAGCCAAGGAATTTGTGTGCGTACGATGGGTGCACCAAAGATATCTATCTTGGACTAGCTAGAGTATCATACATAGTGTGCGAGAGAGACCTATAGATGGTGTATATATGCACGCGAACAAGAAAGACCCCCCCACCCACACACACACACAAAGAGAGAGAGAGAGAGAGAGAGAGAGAGAGAGAGAAAGCGAGAGAGAGAGATGTATAGAAAGGGAGAGGGACCAACAAGGTTTTTGTGTCGGATGCGTGCGACAGAATTGAAGATTGTCGGTGAGAGAGAGAGAGAGAGAGAGAGAGAGAGAGAACAGGAGTCCGGCAGACGGGAGGTTGCATTTTATGCATCAAAGACTGATATAAACCATGTTTCGATATGAACTTGCATTGAAATATTTAAATTGGAGAACATGTTGTCTGCAATCCACACATGAACGGATATATGCGTATATCAAACAAGTTCATTAATTTGACTTTCAACATGTTCATGGAGTACTATAATACTATACAACATGCTACTCAATTGAGGTGTTCAATTTTGGATTTAGTTCACTATTTTGACCTATTGAACGGGCTATTTCATTGAATTGAGATATTTCATGTTGGGTTTGATTCGCATTTTTGAGTGGGTCAACTATTTGTCATATAGTAAATCGCCAGCAACGAGCATGTAAAACACATTACTCCCGAGCATCATCTCTCCATCTAAAAAAGAAGTGGCAAGCTAATATTTCAAAATTTGATTCGAATCGACTTGGTAAGGTAGACATGGATGCTCGTTCTCCCAAAATTTGAATGAACCGTTAAACACCCTCTCTGCTCCGTGGAATTCGCCCGAGCAAATAAATGGGAGACGCAAAATTACCGTCCTATGTGGGA
Organism: Triticum aestivum; assembly: GCF_018294505.1. Taxonomy (NCBI): domain Eukaryota; kingdom Viridiplantae; phylum Streptophyta; class Magnoliopsida; order Poales; family Poaceae; genus Triticum; species Triticum aestivum. The sequence continues at coordinate 427,017,953 of NC_057813.1, read as the reverse complement.
CACGCATTAATTGGCCCGTTGTGCATCGAGGGTAGGTTCATAACTTCATCCAAGCGCGCCTTCTCCTCGGCCGAAATGACATGTGCCGAATAATTCATAAACCATGGTTGGCAAAACACGCTCTCCTCGCCTGAAATAGCTCGCGTCCACTATTTCAAAACACGCTCTCCTCGCCCGAAATCGCTCCTGTCCACTACTTGGGGAGAAGCAAAGTTACTCTACTATCCCCGACCCTCAGTACACATACCTAAGCCGAGAAGCCTATAGGCAAGGGTAGAACTGTAACTCCCCCTCACATTTCAGACAAATGCGTCTGTAAGACATGGTTCCACTCCACTCCC